>NC_091565.1:42304568-42317068 GCF_042767895.1 Penaeus vannamei
CAGGGTGGGTGAGAGGGGAGAGTGGGCGGAGAAAAGTGGGTGAGGGGAAAAGGATTGGTGAGAGGGGAGAGGGTGGGTGTGAGGGGAAAGGGGCGGCCGGTGAAGGCAGGAAAGGAAAGAAAGGGGCGGGGAAAAGGCCGAACAGAGAGGGTGAGTGGAAGTGTGGGAGGGGAAAGGGGGCGGACAGCGAGGGCGGGTGAGAGGGGAAAGGAGCGGCAAAAAGGTTGATGAGAGAGTGAGAGGAGAAAGAGTGGACGGCAAAAGTGGGGGACGGGGGCAGAGGGGAGGGAAGGAGAGGAGTAGGAGAGAAGGAGAGGAGTAGGAGAGGGAGAGAGAGAGGGGAGAGGGAGAGGGAGAGGAGGGAGGGAGGGAGGGAGAGGGAGAGAGGGAGAGGTAGGGAGGGAGAAGGGAGAGAGGAGAGAGGGAGAGAGAGAGAGAGAGAGAGAGAGAGAGAGAGAGAGAGAGTGAGAGAGAGAGAGAGAGAGAGAGAGAGAGAGAGAGAAAGAGAAGGAGAAAGAGAAAGAGAAAGAGAAAGAAAAAGAAAGAAAAAGAAAGAAAAAGAAAGAGAAAGAGAGAACAATCATTACGAATCAGAAACAAACCAGAAAAAAAACAAGAACACAAAGCAAAAAAAACAGAAAACAAAATTCGCAACGATGAAAACCCAATCTGCAGAAAAAAAAAAACAAGAACACAAAGCAAAAAACATCAAAAATTCGCAACGATGAAAAGCCAGCCAATCTGCCATCAAGCTGCAATACAATTTCGTCGCTGCAACCAAAGAACGCGGCGACGTTAAATGGCGTCGACAAAGAGGATCGCCGAAGGAATTAAAAAAGAGGAGAGGACTTAGACAAAGCCGTTTCGACACGCAAGCAGAACGGGAGACTGATGGAATAATGAATTGCGGGCATGTGCTATCTCTGTCTGTCTGTCATGTCTGTCCTGTCTCTGTCTCTGTCTCTGTCTCTGTCTCTGTCTCTGTCTCTGTCTCTGTCTCTGTCTCTGTCTCTGTCTCTGTCTCTGTCTCTCTCTCTCCTTCTCCCTCTCTCTCCCTCCCCCTCTCTCTCCCTCCCCCTCTCCTTCCCCCCTTTCTCTCTTCCCCTCCCATCCCCCCTTTCTCTCTTCCCCTCCCATCCCCCCTCTCTCTCTCTTCCCCTCCCCCTCTCTCTCTCCTTCTCCCCTCTCTCTCTCTCATACACAAACAAACAAACAAACAAACACACGGAGAAATACCCCCCCCCCCTCCTCAGACCTTCCGGGAAAAGATCTCCAAAAGCGCGAAAAACGTCTTGACGCCCCTGAGTCACTCAAGCAAGGATGTGCGCTTGCCGTTAAGGGCGATCCGGACATAGAGAGCCCACGCTTGGATGAACCTTATCGACCGCAGGCTGCCTCAGTCTTATGCAGTCTTCGTTTCAATTTTTTTTTTCGAACTAGATTTTTTTTATCTCTCTCCTGTTTCCTTTTGTTTTAATTATCATACTTTTTTCACCATTTATTCATCTTTATTCCATCTTATTTGTATATCATCGATAATATTACCGTTAGCAAAATTTAATCGAAATATCCATTTATTTAACATCTATTAATGTCAACGGGCGTAAAATATCTGTTTATTTAACCTCCATTAATGTCAACCCACGTAACAACAAACAACAAACATCTCCCTTCAACATATGATTTCAACATTAACGGAACAAAAAAAATCCTTTGTGGCATAAAGCTCTTTTCTGAAATCTAAAATTAAATATCAACCACAATCATAACAAGAACAGAATAAAGCACACTCGGAACCTTTTCTCTGTTTCTCTCTCTCTCTCTTTTTCTGTCTGTCTCTGCCTCTCTCTCTCTCTTTCGCTCTCTCTTTCGTTCTCTCTCTCTCTCTCTCTCTCTCTCTCTCTCTCTCTTTCGCTCTCTCTCTCTCTCTCTCTCTCTCTCTCTCTCTCTCTCTCTCTCTCTCTCTCTAATAACGACAAACGCAAATAGAAGGACAAACATTAACACAAAACAACGGAAATGATAATAACAAAAAAATTGACAAATAAGAAAATACGATGAAAACAATTAAGAACGATGATGATGATGATAATAATAAAAATAATGCCAATCATAAAACGTTAAGTGAAGACGTCCCATACACTCGAGATGGGTAAGAAAGCAGAGAAACAGAGCATAAATCAATAAAGAAAAGGAGATAAGCCAAAGCCGCACCTGATAGACCCCTCTTCCCCTTCCCCCCCTTCCCCCCCTCCCCCGACTGACCCCACGAACAGTGAGGTCACACAAGGTCAGGATCATTCAAGCCCAGCTCTCAGTCGACTCCCTACACCCATCCAAAACTACCAACCCGGAAGGTCCTAGTGGGTATAAAACACCTAGGTCGTGACCCTCTCCCTACCCACTATTCCTACGTCACGACCCCCTACCACCTATTCCCCCGTCAAGACCACCCTCCCTCCTACTACTACGTCACGACCCCCCTCCTCCCCTATTCCCACGTCACGACCCCCCTCCTCCCCTATTCCCACGTCACGACCCCCCTACCCCCTATTCCCACCTCACGACCCCCTACCCCTATTCCCACGTCACGACCCCCTACCCCCTATTCCCACGTCACGACCCCCTCCTCCCTGTTCCTACGTCACGACCCTCTACCCCCTATTCCCACGTGACGACCCCCCTACTCCCTACTCCCACGCCACGACCCCCCTACTCCCTATTCCCACGTCACGACCCCCCTCCCCCCTATTCCTAGGTCACCCTCCCTCCCCCTCCCTCCCCCTCCCCATGGACAAACTCACGAGGGTTTATAGCTTGTTTTAATGTCATCGTAAATACTTGGCGAAACCTCTTCTTGCTTCGCCCTGGACGTCCAGAGCTACGGGGCGTTGCGTGGGGAGGAAGGGAGATGGGGAGAGACAGGGAGAGATCTAAACACACGGGGAGATGGGGAGAGAGGGAGAGACACAGGGAGAGATCGAGACACACAGGGAGATGGGGAGAGACATACGAGGAGAGAGGGAGAGATCGAAACACACGGGGAGATGGGGAGAGACGTGAGGGGAGAGAGGGAGAGACACAGGGAGAGATCGAGACACACGGGGAGATGGGGAGAGAGGGGGAGACACAGGGAGAGATCGAGACACACGGGGAGATGGGGAGAGAGGGGGAGACACAGGGAGAGATCGAGACACACGGGGAGATGGGGAGAGACAGGGAGAGATCTAAACACACGGGGAGATGGGGAGAGAGGGAGAGATCGAGACACACGGGGAGAAGAGGAGAGACGTGCGGAGAGGGAGGGAGAGACACTGGGAGAGATCGAGATACACGGGGAGATGGGGAGAGACGTGAGGGGAAAGAGGGAGAGACACAGGGAGAGGAGAGGCAATCACAAGGAGAGATCGAGACACAGGGATATGTGGAGAAGGGGAGAGAGACGGGGAAACTGGTGAAAAGAGGGAGACACAGGGAGAGGAGGAGAAATAGGGAGACACAGGGAGAGGAGGAGAGAACACCCAAATCTTCGTAGAGAAAGCCATAAACAGAGGAGAAAGGGGAGAAAGAGAAGAGAGCAAGACTAGAGAAGGAGGGGGAGGAGGGAAGGGACACGGACACGGCGGGGAAAGAAATGGAAGAGAAGGGATATAAAGAAGGAAAAGGTAAAGTCGAGATCAAAGACCTGCATTCGCGACACTTTATTTGGCACTGAAGAGGGGGGCGGATGGGAGAGGGACAGGGAGAGGGACAGGGAGAGGGACAGGGAGAGGGACAGGGAGACAACGGATGGAGATCTCGGACTGAGAAGTAAAAAAAAAAAAAGAAGGGAGGAATACGGAGAGAGGGGGAGGGAGGGAGGGGGATATGGAGAGGGGGAGATGGAGAGGGAGGGAGGTGGAGAGAGATGGAGAGGGAGGGAGGAAGGGAGGGCGCGAGAGAGAGAGAGAGAGAGAGAGAGAGAGAGAGAGAGAGAGAGAGAGAGAGAGAGAGAGAGAGAGAGAGAGAGAGAGAGAGAGAGAGACGGAATGAGACAGAGAGAAAGAGGTAAAGAAAGACTAAGTTAGACAGAGACCAGACACAGACATAAAAAAGAGGGTAAACAAAAGAAAATACACAAAAAAAATAAAAAATAATAAAAAATAGAAACCAGTAAACCAGATGAGCTAACCAAGAGATAATCCCAGCTAATCAGGCGACACTTTAACGGCTAATAATCAGGATTTAGGACCAAGTGCGAGCTGCACAATTCCACTGATTAAGTCACCTGAGGTTGATGCCCTCGGCGATACCCGTCAGGTCAGAGGTCAAACCTGCGCTGCCCTTTACCAGAGGGACAGGTGGAAGGACAAAATCTGAGCATCCTAATAATTCTGTTCTTATTTATCAAAGTCAAGATGCATATGACAGGTTCCTCGTGGCTGATGACAGCTTGACAGTTGGGTCATGATAATTGTCTGGCAGTTGACAGACTAGGGATGAAATTCCTGAAATGCGACGATGTCACGTGGATATGCTGCGTTCTCCTAATTACCATCTACTTCCCGGGTGCACCTTGGCCTCGATAACAAGGAAAGAAAATAACAAGAAAAGAAAGAAAGAGAGAGACGAAAAAACATACATACACATATATTACACGTGAGTAAATAGGTAGATAAGCAAAAAAATAAATATAGATAGATATACAGATCTATATATCTATCTATACCTGTATATCTATATCTATACACCTCTTTCGCTCTCGCTCTCGCTCTCTCTCTCTCTCTCTCCCTCTCTCTCTCTCTCCCTCTCTCTCTCTCTCTCTCTCTCTCTCTCTCTCTCTCTCCCTATCTATATACATGGAAAAAATAGAAAAGGTGAAGAAGCCATTGGCAAGAGCAAGGTCAGTCGGAGAGAGAGAGGTCATCTTTTTTCTCTCTCGGAATGTCTGCATAAATACAGCATCATCACCACACGGTCGTCTTATAGGCACGGCCAACGGGGGTCCACTATAAAGCTATGGTGTACCTGTACTAAGATTTCGTTTCTCTCTCTCTCTCTCCCTCTCCCTATCTCCGTCTCTCTGTCTAGTGTCTCCTGTCTCTCTCTGTCTCTCTCTCTCTTTCTTTCTCTCTCCCTATCTCCGTCTCTCTGTCTAGTGTCTCCTGTCTCTCTCTCTCTCTCTCTCTCTCTCTCTCTCTCTCTCTCTCTCTCTCTCTCTCTCTCTCTCTCTCTCTCTCTCTCTCTCTCTCTATCTCTCTATCTCTCTATCTCTCTCTCTCTCTCACACACACACACACACACACACACACACACACACACACACACACACACACACACACACACACACACGCACATACACGCACACACACGCACGCACAACTCAATCATCAGCATACGCGGCGGGGACGTTTTCGCATTCGCTCCGACGGCCGGTATCTCGACTCCTCAAGAACGCGAGACGAGGCGAAACGCGACGGTTTCAATTTGGTCTTAATCTCATGTGGGTGTTTTTTTTCTCTCCTCTCTCTCTCTCTCTATTCTCTGTTCTTCTCTCTTCTCTCTCTCTCTCTCTCTCTCTCTCTCTCTCTCTCTCTCTCTCTCTCTCTCTCTCTCTCTCTCTCTCTCTCTCTCTCTCCCTCCCTCACTCCCTCCCTCCCTCCCTCCCTCCCTCCTTCTCTCTCCCTCTCCCCCTCCCCCTCTCTCTCCCTTCATCTCCCTCTCCCTCTCCCATTCCCCCTCTCTCTCCCTCTCCCTCCCCCTCTCCCTCTCTCCTCCCCCTCTCCCCCTCCCTCCACTCTCCCCCTCTCTCTCCCTTCCCCCTCCCTCCCCCTCCCCCTCCCTTCTCCCTCTCTCTCCCTTTCTCCCTCTCCCTTTCCCTTTCCCCTCCCCTTCTCCACTCTCCCTCTCTCCTTCTTCCTTTTTTGCCTTCTTGCCCCGTCGCCGCGCCAGACTTCCTCATTATGCATAGCTCATCCCACGACAGCTTACTTGTCAACTTGTCTACCTTTGCTGGCTGTGGGTTGAGCACCTCACTCTATCTCCTTCCCTTTTTCGTCGGTTGTTTGTCTGTCTGTCTGCCTGCTCGCCGTTTGTCCGTCTGGCTGTCTCTCTGTTTTTTTATCTATCTATCTATCTATCTTTTCATATATGTTTTTTTTTCTTTCTTTTCTTTTTGCTTCTTGATTTTTTTACTCTTCGTTCTCTATTTCGTTTTCGTTTTCATCTCCGCTAACCGTTCTCCCTTCTCCCTTTCCCTCTCCGTTTCTCCTCTTCCATCTTCGGAAGCCTTTACCCTCCCCTCCTTCGTCTCCTTCCAAAGCCAAGCCCCACGACGTCGAGGTCCTTCAATGGGAGTCCCCGGGATATCCTGGCGCTTCGTCGCCCCTCCTCCTTCGCGGAAGCCATTGGGGTGTTCGGTCCCTACCCCCTGCTCCCCTCTCCTTCTGTCTGTCTGTCTCTGTCTCTGTCTGTCTGTCTGTCTGTCTGTCTGTCTGTCTGTCTGTCTGTCTGTCTCCCTCCCTCCCTCACTCACTCACTCACTCACTCACTCACTCACTCTCTCTCTCTCTCTCTCTCTCTCTCTCTCTCTCCTTTTCAAAACCTCTTCCTCAGTTTCTCTCTTCCCTTTCCCCTATCTTCCCCATCTCCCTCCCCCTTTCTTCCCCCTCTCCCTCCCCCTATCTTCCCCATCTCCCTCCCCCTTTCTTCCCCATCTCCCTCCCTCCCCCCCCTTTCCCCCCACCCAAGGAGGTACTGCAAATGACACGTGTAACTCAAACCCTTCATTTCCTAGAAGTGTCACGCCGGAGTTGCCATTCGAAGGGAGACGTAATAAATACTAATAAACATCTTACATAAAGTGGGGGAAAGACGGAGGAGGAGGAGGAGGAGGTGGGGGAGGAGGAGGGAAAGACGGAGGAGGAGGAGGAGGAAGAGGAGGGGGAGGAGGAGGGAAAGACGGAGGAGGAGGAGGGAGGAGGAGGAGGAGGTGGGGAGGAGGAAGGAGGAAAAAGGAGGAACATACAGGAGGAGGGGGGAGAGGTGGGGGAGAAGGAGGAAGAGGGATGAAAAGGGAGGAAAATAAAGAAGGAGGAAGAGGTGGGAAAGAGGAGGGAGGAGGAGGAAGAGGAGGAAAAATAGGAGGAAGAGAGAAGAAATGGGAGAAACATAGAGGAGGAGGAGGAGGAGGAGGAGAAAGAGGGAAGAAAAAGGAGGAAAACAGAGGAGGTGGAGCAGGAAAAGGGAGAAAAAAATAGGAAGAGGAGAAAGAGGGGGGAAGAAGGAAGAGGAGGAGGAGGAGGAGGAGGAAGGTTACAAGAAGAAGAGGATGAGAAAAAAGGAACAGATATTAATTCGGTCTAGATCTCCCCTCCCCCCACCCCCACCCCCACCCTAAAAAGCCTCTCCGTGAAACATCCCCATCCTAGCATTCCACGAAGCCCTCCCCACTAGACAACAATATAAAAAAAGGGGAAAAAAACAAAACAAACAAGCAAACACAGAACCGGAATTGCCAGAGCCTCCGGGGGAAGACACGGCGCCGAAGAAGGAAGAGGAGCATCATGTACAGAGGTCCCGAAGAGGCAATAAACCTCCCCCTCCCACCTCCCTGACTCCCCTCCCTTCCTCCTTTTTTTGATCTCTCCCTTACTCCCCTCCCTGATCTCTCCCTTACTCCCCTCCCTGATCTCTCCCTTACTCCTCTCCCCGATCTCTCCCTGGCTCCCCTCCCTCTCCCCCCTCTCTCCGATCACTCCCCTCCCTCTCCCCTCCTTCTTGATCCCTCCCTTACTCCCCTCCCTCTCCCCCTCTCTTCGATCACTCCCCTCCCTCTCCCCCTCTCTTCGATCACTCCCCTCCCTCCCCCTCTCTTCGATCACTCCCCTCCCTCTCCCCCGACTCCCCTCCCCCATCTCCCCGATCTCTCCCCCATCCCTATCCTCCTCTTTCTCCCTCCCTCTCCCCCACCCCCCCACTTCCCCACTCCTTCTCTCTCTCCCCATTCTCTCTATCCCCACCTCTGCCTCCTTCTCCCTCCCTTCCCCATCTTCCTCCCTCCCTTTCCTACCACACCCAAATCTACCCCTCCCTCCTCTTACTCCTCCCTCCCCCTCCCCCCGCCTTTCCTACAGCCCTCCTTCCCCTCCCCCCGCCTTCCCTACAGCCCTCCTGGGGTATCTGATACCACGGCATCCCGAACTAACTTTATATCACGATCTAAAAAAAAAAAAAAAAAAAATTTTCTCCTTTTTTGTGTGTGCATTAGCATCTTGTGTTGAGGATGGAGGAGAGATCCCTGTGAAACCAACGACGGAAGACAGAAAAAAAAAATCAAACACGAAAATATATACCCTATATATATTTTTTTCTTTTCTTTTTTTTTTTTTTTTTTTTTTTTTTTTTTTTTTTTAGCAATGAACAGCAAAGACTAAGTTACGAGAAATGCCTCTTTACAAAGTCTCCATCCCCTACTCTCATTCCCCCTCTCTAACACCCCATTCCCCCCCCCCCCTCTCTCTCTCTCTCTCTCTCTCTCTCTCTCTCTCTCTCTCTCTCTCTCTATCTCTCTCTCTCTCTCTCTCTCTCTCCCTCTCCCTCTCTCTCTCTCTCTCCCCTATACACTCACATGCACTCCGGCATCTCCACCCGGGGGCCGCCCTCTCGTCAGCTCTTGTGGCGAGACAAGATGGAAGAATTCTGAAATATCTCATTCCTCATACAACCCTTATGTACTCCCCTCTCCTCTCCTCTATCACTCTTGGTTGCTGCTCCTTCTTCTCATCCTCATCCTAGCCCCCCTCCTCTTCTTTCTAGCCCTCCTCCTCTTTTTCCTAGCCCCCCCTCCTTCTTCTCCTCCTCTTCCTAGCCCCCCTCCTCTTCTTTCTAGCCCTCCTCCTTTCTTCTTCCTAGCCCTCCTCCTCCCCTTCTCCTTCTCCCTCCTCCTCCTCCACCATCAACTATGGGACCTTCCCCATCACCCTAGCTTCCTTTTCTCGCTTCCTTATCACCCCTGCCTCTCTCCTATCACCTCTGTCTCTTCTCCATCACCCCTGCCTCCTCCTCCTCTCTCTCCCGTGCCTCCGACCCCTCATACCACTCCCTCCCCTATCTCCCCCCCTCTCTCATCACCTCTGGGTCCTTCCTAGCCCCCCATTATTTCAGTTTCTTCTTCTCTCTTCCTTATCACCCCTGCCACTTCTCTTATCACCACTCCTCCCCACCCCTCTACCCCCAAACCTCCAAACCCTCTCCCTCATTCCCCTACCACCCAAACCCCCTCTCCCCATCCCTACCCCCCATTCCCCTCCCCACCCCCCTACCACCCACCCTCACTCCTCTCCCCCAACCTCCAGACCCTCTCCTCATCCCCCTACCCTCCAAACCCCCCCTACCACCCAACCCCTTCTCCCCTATCTCCCCCTCCCCTACCCCAACCCCGATCTCCCCGGAATTTCGACGGCTAATCAAAATACACAAGACGCAATCCTCCCTCAGCGCCTTCAGGAAGCCGTTCGGAGACGCCTTAAAGCCTCTTACTCCGGCAGCGTCTTCGGGAGAGAGGAATCCCGCGGCGTTTGGCTCCGCGGGTTCATGCGTAAGCCCTCCCTCCCCCCTATTCCCCTCCCCTCCCCTCCCCTCCGCTAATGCACGGCCCAGGCGAGACACCTGGCGGCCGCTCCGTGAAACACTCGATTACACCTGAGATACCTGGCGGGGCGGGGGGGGGGGGGGGAAGAGAGAGAGGGAGAGAGAGAGGGAGAGGGAAAGGGAGAGAGAGAGGGAGAAGGAGAAGGAGAGGGAGAGCGAGAAGGAGAGGGAGAGGGAGAGGGAGAGAGAGAGAGAGAGGAGAGAGAGAGAGAGAGAGAGAGAGAGAGAGAGAGAGAGAGAGAGAGAGAGAGAGAGAGAGAGAGAGAGGGAGGGAGGGAGGGAGGGAGGGAGGGAGGGAGGGAGGGAGGGAGAGGGAGAGAGAGAGAGAGAGAGAGAGAGAGAGAGAGAGAGAGAGAGAGAGAGAGAGAGAGAGAGAGAGAGAGAGAGAGAGAGAGAGAGAGAGAGAGAGAGAGAGAGAGAGGGGGAGAGAGAGAGAGAGAGAGAGAGAGAGAGAGAGAGAGAGAGAGAGAGAGAGAGAGAGAGAGAGAGAGAGAGAGAGAGAATGAGAGAGAGAGAGAGAGAGTATCAGAGAGAGAGAGAGAAGACGGAAGGGGGGAGGAGGAAGAAAGAGACATCTTGCTCCCTGAAATACTGATTACATTGGGCCTCCCTGGCATGCGCGACCAGAGGCGGCGATAAGGCTCGAGATACGGCGCAGCTTCCGACACGGAGCCCGCGACGCAACGGCGACATCTAGCGGCTCCTATCTGAAATAGTGTGCTGACGGCTCGCAACTTACTCAAGGTAAACGGGGGGTAGGGAGGGAGAGGGAGGGGGGCTGTAGGATTGGGAAGGGGAGGGAGGGGGGCTGTAGGATTGGGAAGGGGAGGGGGAGAAGGGAGGAATAAGCTAGAGGAAGGGGAGGGGAAGAGGGGGAAGGGAAGGGAAGGGAAGAAGGGGAGGGATAAGTAGGAGGAAGGGGATGGGAAGAGGGGGAAGGGAGGGGAGAAGAGGGGGAGGGAAAGGAAGAAAGGAGGAATGAATAGGTGGAAGGGGAGGGAAAGAGGGGTTAAGGGAAGGGGAGGGAAGAGGAGAAAACGGAAAGGAAGAATGGAGAAATGAGTAAGAGGAAGGGTTTAGGAAGAGGGAAGAAGGAGAAGAGAAACAAAAATGGGATGCCTGGAAAGAAGAGGAAGGGAAGAGAAGAGGGAGGGGAGTGAGAAAAGAAGTAAATGGACAGAAAAAAACACCTGTTTAATCAACGTAAATCCAAACCTCTTTTTTTCCTTTTTTTCTCTCCCACGTGAAAGATCCTCGACACACACACCCTTCCTCTCTATCTCTCCCTAATTCCACCCATTACCTCTTTCTCTCTCTCCCTAATTCCACCCATTACCTCTTTCTCTCTCTCCCTAACTCAACCCATTACCTAAGGACGAACGACCCGCTCCTCTCACGCTACAAACCGCGTATCATTCCACATATATACCTAATCCCTTCCGATGAGGCACAATCACACGAGACGTCATTCCAAAGGCATAAACAGGCATCGCAGACGAGCACTGAGCATCAGGTTCCACAAGCGCCCACGGCAGACATAACGCTATCGCGCGAGGAGGGAGGGAGGGAAGGGGGGAGGATGGGAAGGAGGGAGGGTAGGAGGGAAGGAAGGAAGAGGGAAGGAGGGAGGGTAGGAGGGAAGGAAGGAAGAGGGAAGGAGGGAGGGTAGGAGGGAAGGAAGGAAGAGGGAAGGAAGGAGGGTAGGAGGGAAGATGGGAAGGAGGGAAGGAGGATGGGAAGGAAGGAAGGGAGAAGGAAGGGAGGGAAGGAGGGGAAGAGTGGAAAGGGGAAGGAGGGAGGGAAGGGAGGAAGGAGGGTAGGAGGAAAGGAAGGAAGGAAGATAGGAAGGAAGGAAGGAGGGAAGAAGGGAAGGAAGGAAGGAAGCTGGGGAAGGAAATGGAAATAGGATGATAGAGAAATAAAATGATAAGTAAATAAATAGATAAATATATAGGTAGATAAACAGAGAGTGAGAGTGAGAGAGAGAGAGAGAGAGAGAGAGAGAGAGAGAGAGAGAGAGAGAGAGAGAGAGAGAGAGAGAGAGAGAGAGAGAGAGAGAGAGAGAGAGAGAGAGAATAGAGAGCGAGAGAGAGAGAGAAGAGAGAGCGAGAGAGAGATAGAGAGAATAAAGAATAGAGGGAGCGATAGCGAGAGAAAGAATAGAGAGCAAGAGAGAAAAACACCCAATCACAGCCAGAGAAAGAGACACACAAACAAACAGAACACCTCAACAATGCCCAATAACACCAGTAAAATAAAGAGCTTTGTTACCCCCCCTCCCCCAATAACACCAACAAAATAAAGGGTTTTGTTACCCCCCCTCCCCCACCCCACCCCACCCACCCCCGCCACGCCAACCCATCATCAAGACCTTATACTTCACCAGAAACAAGGAGTCCCCCTCGAGATCGCAGACTCACGGCTTGAAGTGTAAGTGGCACTCGAGAAAGCATGGTGGAGGGCGAGAGAGCGAAGGAAAGAAGGGGGGAAAAAGAGTAAATCTAGTTGTACGTTTGGTGGAGGAGGAGGAGGAGGAGGAGGGGGAGGAGAAGTAGGTGGAGGAGGAGGTGAAGGGGAGAGGAGGAGGGAGGAGGAGGAGAGGAGGAGGAGGAGGAGAAGGAGTAAGGGGAGTAGGGAGGAGGAGGAGGAGTAAGGGGAGGAGGAAGAGGAGGGAGTAAGGGGGAGGAGGGAGGAGGAGAAGGAGGAGGAGGAGGAGGAGGAGGAGGAGGGAGAGGGAAGGAAAAGAGAAGGAGGAGTAAGCGGAGGAAGAGAAGGAAGAAGAGATGGAGGAGTAAAGGGAGGAGGAGAAGGAAGAAGAGGAGGAGGAGAAAGGGGTAGAAGGAAGAAGAGAAGGAGGAGAAAGGGTTAGA
>NC_091565.1:42319568-42364568 GCF_042767895.1 Penaeus vannamei
GAAACCGCACCCCCTCCCCTCCTCGCCCCCTGAACCCTCTCCCCCTAGCCCCCTGAAACTCCCTCCCCATCCCCCCTTGAAACCCCCTCCCGAAGTGGCACGCGAGAGCAGGAAGAACCGCCGGCCGGAGGAGAGGCCCACGGAAGGAAACAATCATGCGCGGAGCCAGCCATGCGAGAGGGTGCCACAATACGGCGTGCCACTCGACAATACGGTGCCACGCTCCCCCCCCGCCGCACCAAACCCGCTGCCCGGCTTCACAATGCACCCCGGCGAAGGTGGCTTTGTCTCCCCACGCCGATTCTCTCCCCCCCCCCCCCGGCCGACGCTGCAGCAGGCCGGGGGAGAAGCAGTCCTGGGCCTCCGCTTTTTCCTTGCCGAGTTTTTTTTCCCTTTCGTTCTGGTTCATTCTTATTATTTAATCCTAGTTTCGCTTCGTTTTAGTCTTATCTTTTAATCCTAGCTTCATTTCGTTTTATTCTTATCTTTTAATCCAAGTTTCATTTCGTTCTGGTTTATCCTTATCTTTTAATCCTAGCATCCGAGCTTCATTTCCTTATAGTATATAATCTTTTAATCCTAGTTTCATTCCGTTTTATTCTTATTTATTAATCTTATCTTCATTTTGTTTTAGTTTATCCTTATTTTCTTTTAATCCTAGCTTCTTGGAAGTAATATTTGTTCTCTTTCCGTAAAGAATAACTATCTTTTTTCTTCTTCTTCTTCTTCCTCTAAATAAGTAGATGGCAATAAATTGTAGCCTAGATTTCCCTCGCTGTTTTCCGGTTAGGCAAAGTTCCCTATATTTTTTCCCCTTAGCTCTTATACCGATCGTATTCACGTATTTTCTCCCTAAGAAACTTCTCCACTAGGTGTAATTTTTCTCTTACGTTCCTCCCTTCCCCTCTCCCCCCCCCTTCTATCTTTGATACCCCAACCCATTTAAACCCCCCAAAAAACCCACTGATTTATCCCCTACCCCACCCCACCCACCCATACCTCTCAGTATACAGCATCTTAAATCCCCCCCCCTAAAAAAAACGACCGCCCTCCCCTAGAAACCAAAAGTTCCCCTAGATAAGCCCCTCCCCCCCTCCATCTGGCTATCTCCATTCCCCCCTAGACACCGAAAGTTCCCCCCCACACCCCGAGAAAAATATTTCCCCCACGACCACACGCTCGCGCCCCTCCCTCCCTCCCTCCCCCTCCTCCTCCCACGACCACGCTCGCGTCCCCTCCCTCCCTCCCTCCCTCCCCCCCTTCCTTCTCCTCCTCTTCCCCCATGGCGCCCAGGAGGGAGAGAGAGAGACCGCAGCCTCTCCTCATAAACGTCTGAGTTACGCCTCCAAGTTTCGGTGTAAATACAGAACGATTCTCTTCGGGAATTACACCGAATGTTCCGGAGACAAATGGCGGGAAAAATAACATATCCAATCCCGCCAACTTCAACACTTCATTTCAACGACTTGGATACACACTCGTCATCGGCGCTTAATGCGCGGGGGGGGGGGGGGCGGCGTCGGAGGAGACAGAGAGGAGGAGGTAATGAGGAGAGAGAGTAAAAGACGAGGAGAGGGAGGAAAGGAAGAGGAAAGGGAGGAAATAACGAGGAGAGAGAGGAAAGAGGAATGAGAGGAAATAACGAGGAAAGAGAGGAAAGGAAGATGAAGGGGAAGGGGAAGAGATAACGAGGAAAGAAAGTAAAGGAAGAGCAAAGGGAGGAGAAACGAGGAGAGAGAGTAAAGGAAAGGGAAAGAAACGAAATAACGAGGAGAGAGAGTAAAAGAAAAGCAATGGGAGAAGATAACGAGGAGGGAGAGTAAAGGACTGAAAGAGAGGAGGAGGTGAAAGAAATAAAAGAAAATGATGAAAGAAATGAAAGGAAGGAGGAGGTGAAAGGAATGAAAGAAAATGACGAAAGAAATGAAAGGGAGGAGGAGGAGGAGGCGAAAGGACGCTCTTAGAAGCAAGGGCGAGATCTGCCAGCACCGGAATGCTTTTATATGAATGCTGTTTATTAATGTGAAAATCGGTTCCGCTTGTCTTTGGATGCAGGGATGTCTTCCATCAGTCTCTCGTAAATGCCTGTTTCATCTCTCTCTCTCTCTCTCTCTCTCTCTCTCTCTCTCTCTCTCTCTCTCTCTCTCTCTCTCCTTCTCTCTCTCTCTCTCTCTCTCTCTCTCTCTCTCTCTCTCTCTCTCTCTCTCCCTCCCCCTCTCTCCCTCTCTCTCCCTCTCTCCCTCCTCCCTCCCTCTCTCCCTCCTCCTCCTCTCCCTCCCTCCCTCCCTCCCTCCCTCCCTCCCTCCCTCCCTCCTTCTCTCTCTCTCTCTCTCTCTCTCTCCTTCCCTCTCTCTCTCTCTCTCTCTCTCTTCTCTCTCTCTCTCTCCCTCTCTCCCTCTCCTCCTCCCTCTCTCCCTCCCTCCTCCTCCCTCCTCCCTCCCTCCCTCCCTCCCTCCTTCTCTCCTCTCTCTCTCTCTGTCTCTCCTTCTCTCTCTCTCTCTCTCTCTCTTCTCTTCTCTCTCTCCCTCTCTCCCTCTCTCCCTCTCTCTCCCTCTCTCCCTCTCCTCCCTCTCCCTCCCTCCCTCCCTCCCTCCCTCCCTCCCTCCCCTCCCTCCCTCCTCTCTCTCTCTCTCTCTCCCTTCTCTCTCTCTCTCTCTCTCTCTCCTCTCTCTCCTTCTCTCTCCTCTCTCTCCCTCTCTCCCTCTCTCCTCCTCTCCCTCTCTCCCTCCTCTTCCCTCCCTCCCTCCCTCCTCCCTCCTCCCTCCCTCCCTCCTTCTCTCTCTCTCTCTCTCTCCTTCTCTCTCTCTCTCTCTCTCTCTCTTCTCTCTCTCTCTCTCTCTCCTTCTCTCTCTCTCTCTCTCCCTTCTCTCTCTCTTCCCTCCCTCCCTCCCTCCCCATCTCCCTCCCTCCCACCCCATCTCTCCCCCCTCCCTCCCACATCTCTCCCCCTCCCTCCCCATCTCTCCCCCCTCCCCCTCCCCATCTCTCCCCCTCCTTCCCTCTCCATCCCCCTTTCCCCCTCCCACCCCCTCCCCCCTCCTTCTCCCCCTCTCTCCCTCGCCACGCTAGACACAGGTCCGCCCCCCCCCCCCCCCCCCACCCCCCCCGCCCCGCGCCTCCCATGCCTCGAGGGTCTCCAAGTGCCATCAAACCATTAGACGACAACAACAGTGATCTCAGTAACGCGAGCCTGACCCTGGCACACCTCCTCGGCTGAAACACACACACTACGGACACACGCACGCGACGCAAAGCACAAACGATGTTTACAATACAGAGAGAGAGACACACGCGCTCAAACGTACATCCCGAACCCAAATCCTCACACACACGCGCGCATGAACAGGCACAAGTATACACACACGCGTGCATCTAAGCCTAAACCCAAACACACACGCACACACAAACACAGACACATAAACACACACACACACACACACACACACACACACACACACACACACACACACACACACACACACATAGCCTCCCCAGCCACCCCCACAACCCCCCCCCAACCCCACACCCCCACCCCACCAACAACCCTTCCCCACCCCCCACCCCACCCCCCCACTCCCCAAAATCATCATTCACCGCCAAAGCAAAGCGCATGACAGCCGCGGCGCCTCGCAAAATGTCACTCCGAGTCAAAATGGCGTCCAAGGTCCCCGCCGCAACTCGTGCACAAAAAATCCCACCGAAGAAAATGCAGAAGAAGCGACGTCGGAGAAGAAGGAAAAGGTAGAGAATGAGAAGAGAAGAGGGACGTGAGAAGGAGCGGGGGGGGTGGGGAGGGGGAGAAAGGATGGAAGGAATGAGAAAGTTTTGAAAGAGAGAGGGAGAGAGAGGGGGAGAGGGAGGGAGGGAGGGAGGGAGGGAGGGAGGAGGGAGGGAGGGAGGGAGAGGGAGAGGGAGAGGGAGAGGGAGAGGGAGAGGGAGAGGGAGAGGGAGAGGGAGAGAGAGAGAGAGAGAGAGAGAGAGAGAGAGAGAGAGAGAGAGAGAGAGAGAGAGAGAGAGAGAGAGAGAGAGAGAGAGCAGAGAAAGAAAGAGAGGAGAG
Source organism: Penaeus vannamei (assembly GCF_042767895.1). Taxonomy (NCBI): domain Eukaryota; kingdom Metazoa; phylum Arthropoda; class Malacostraca; order Decapoda; family Penaeidae; genus Penaeus; species Penaeus vannamei. The sequence goes on from NC_091565.1 coordinate 42,323,626, forward strand.
AAAGAAAGAGAGGAGAGAAAGAAAGAGAAAGAAAGAGAGGAGTGAAAGAAAGAAAGAAAGAAAGAGAGAAAAAAAGAAAGAAAACGAAAGTGAGAGAATAAAAACAACAACACGACAAACGACAACAGCATTTATAATTCAAGCTAACATACCGAACAAGTTGCAAATTCACCGCCTGCAAAATTAGACTTACGTTCCCTATTATCACAAAACTCGCGCAACCCAAAACAAGAATTTATGCCGCGCCAAGTTTCCCGAACGCGCACGCACGCACGCGGGCCGAAATTCCGCTAAATTTCCGCCGGCCTCATACTGTATCTTAATTACCTTCTGTGCAAAATTACGCGCCGCCGAACCGTAGTTACGTTCCTCTTTCGCAAACTCACGTATTTCCGGATTAAAAGCCCGTGTGACGTAACGGCAGAACCTGGGTCCCTCCCTCCCTCCCCCCCTTCTACCTTGTACAGGCACGTGCACACACAAAAAAATCTACATACATACATACATACATATACCTACATGTATTCATACAGACAAACATACATACATACATACATAAAGTGCATGCATACATACATACATATACCTATATATGTTCATACAAAAATACATACATACATACATACATAAAGTGCATGCATGCCTACATACATATACCTACATATATACATACAAACAAACAAACATACATACTTACATATACCTACATATACACAAACAAACATACATACATACATGCACACACACACACACACACACACACACACACACACACACACACACACACACACACATAAATACGCACACCAAAACATGCATTTATAACATCACATATCTACCGTTCCCTCGTTTAGATGAAGCCATCTCGTCCCCAGCTCTTGCCGTTCTTGCCCTCCCTGCCCTCAAGGACTAAACTTATTTCTTAGTCTCTTTAGTCTCTTTCTCTCACAAGTGGGAAGGGAAAACGAGGAAGAAAGAGAGGGAGGAAGACGAGGGAGGGATGGGTGTGAGAGAGCAAGGAGAAAGAGGGAGAAGGAGGGAAAGAGAGGGAGGGAGGAACGGGGGAGAGAGAGAGAGAGAGAGAGAGAGAGAGAGAGAAAGCCAGAGAGAGAGAGAGAGAGAGAGAGAGAGAGAGAGAGAGAGAGAGAGAGAGAGAGAGAGAGAGAGAAAGCCAGAGAGAGAGAGAGAGAGAGAGAGAGAGAGAAAGCCAGAGAGAGAGAGAGAGAGAAAGCCAGAAAGAGAGAGAGAGAAAGCCAGAAAGAGAGAGAGAGAATCAGAGTCAGCGAAAGAGAGAGAGAGAGAGAGAGAGAGAGAGAGAGAGAGAGAGAGAGAGAGAGAGAGAGAGAGAGAGAGAGAGAGAGAGAGAGAGAGAGAGAGAGAGAGAGAAAGCCAGAAAGAGGAGAAAATTGTGAGTCAGCGAGAGAGAAGAGAGAGAAGACAAAGAGAAGAGAGAGCATATATATATATATATATATATATATATATATATATATATATATATATATGTTTACATATATATATATATATATATATATATATGTTTCTATATATATATATATATAAGTCATAAGTTACAGAAGAAGAGGAAAGCCAGAGAAAGAGAGAGAGAGAATCAGAGTCAGCGAACGAAAGAGAGAGAGAGAGAGAGACAGAAGACGCTTTCTGCCTGCGAACTTACCATTGTTTGCACAGCATCTCCGGAGTAGCGGACACCAGCATCTGTTTGTTTGCTTTTTTCCCCCCCTCATAAATGGCTTCCCGTAAGATCAACAGATGGTTTCACTTCGCGAGAGGGTAAACATCTCCCTCCCTCATTAAAAAACCCTTCCAGGCCATGAGAACCTCTCGCGAAACCTCCTTGTGAGATGGAGGTGGTGGTGGTGATAGGACGATGGGGTGGGGTGGGGGGGAGGGTAAGGAGGGGAAGGGGGAGGGGGGGAAGAAGGAGGGGGAGGGAGAGGAGGTGAAGGAGGAGTGGGAGGGGAAGGAAGGGAAGGAAGGCAGAAGAGGAGGAAGGGGAGGGAAGAGGGAGGGGTAGGAAGAAGCAGAGGAAGAGGGAGATGGAGAAGGAAAGAAAAAGGGAGAGGCATGGGGTGAAGAGGAAGAAAAGAAGAGAGAATAGGAGAGGGATAAAGAAACGGTGGAGGGAGAGGAAGAGCACGAGAAGAAAAAAAAACAGCGACCGTGACGAAGAAAAGCAGAGAGAGATAGAAAAAAAAAAGAATGAAAACAAGGACCAAACACACACACACACACACACACACACACACACACACACACACACACACACACACACACACACACACACACACACACACACAAATAATAATAATAAAAACAAAATAAAATCAAGAGTCCAACCAGGCGAACTCGGATGAGTACACGACAAAAATAAGCGACATGCAAATGCCTCCAGCAATGACGCCAGCACGCCGGAAGCCTCCGCCGAGGTCGTCCTCCTCCTCCTCCTCCTCCTCCTCCTCCTTCTTCTTCTTCTTCTTCTTCTTCTGCTTCTTCTTCTCCTCCTCCTTTTTCCGCTTCTTCTTCTTCTTCTTCTCCTCCTCCTTCTTCTGTTTCTGCCCCTCCTCTTCTTCTCTTCGTCCTACCATCACCACCATTTCCTTCTCCTCCTCCTCCTCCCTCCTTCTTCTGCTTCTTCTCTTCTCCCTTCCTCCTTCTTCTGTTTCTGCCCTTCCTCTTCTTCTCCTCGTCCTACCATCACCACCATTTCCTCCTCCTCCTCCTCCAATTTCATCTACTACTAACATCACCACCTAATCCTCCTCTTCCTCTTCCTCTTCTTACTCCTTCTCCTCCTCCTCCTCCCTCTCTACGGCAGCGTCCAGTACTTCCACCTCGCCCCCACCATCCTCATCCCTCCATGTCCTCTTCCTCCACCTCCTCCTCCTTACATCCTTCCTCTCCCCCTCCCCTTCCTCCACCTCCATCCCCACCACCTCCTCACTGCCCCTTCCCACCTCCTCCCGTCCCCTCTTGCCAGAAGAACACTTGGGCTTATACGACTGCACAATTTTCTCCTCCTTTTTCCCTCCCCTCCTCCTCTCTCTCCCTCCCTCCTCTCTCCTCCCTCCCCCTCCCCCTCCCTTCCCTTCCCCTCCTCTCCCCCTCTCCTCTCCATCCCATCCCATCCCTCCTCCCATCCCTTCCTCCACTCCTCTCCCTCCCTCCTCCCTCTCTCCCTTCCTCCTCCCTCTCCCTCCCTCCCCTCTCCCTCCCATCCCCTCCTCCTCCCCTCTCCTCCTCTCCTCTCCTCTCCCTCCCTCCCACTCCTTTTTTCCCCCTAAAAGAGGTCGTATATATTCAACTTTAAATTCCGAGCCTGTAATATAATGTTGAAGCATGTGGAACGGGGAGACTGCCTGGCTTTGCCGAAGAGAAAAACACGCTGGCGACAATACCCACTTGGCTTTGCATTTAGATTGACGTGTTTATATCCTTTTTTATCGGGGGGGGGGGGGAGGAAATACGAGATACATCTACACGTATGCATATATATATACTGATATCCGTACGTACACACGCACGCGCATACACACAGACACAGACACAGACACAGACACAAACACACACACACACAGAGACACACGCACACACACAAGGCTATGCAGATAGATTTTAACAAACAATTAAATAGATAGACATAGAGATACAAAAATAAACTCTCGATCTAAACACCATCGCCATGACCATCAAAACCACACCCACAATCACACCATCAAAAAAAGAAAGAAAGAAAGAAAAGAAAAGAAAAGAGAAGAAAAAAAAAGAAAAAAAGAAAAGAAGAACAAGAAAAGAAGAAAGAGAAAAAAGAGAAAGAAGAAGAAGAAGAAGAAGAAGAAGAAGAAGAAAGCCTGCAAGTCATAAAATCAAGTCAAAACAAGCCGAGGCAACGACATGACTTTTTGAGACGAAAAAATGACATGACTCTTTGGAGACGAAAAAGAGAGAGAGAGAAAGTGAATGATGTTTGGACGTACCCACCACCCAGGGGCTTCGTCCTCTGGGATGGTGAGGGTGAGGTCTGTGGCGACGTGATGGTGAAGAGATAGTGAGAGGAACTGCTAGTGAACTGATAGTGAAGTGATAATGACAGGAATTGATAGTGAAGAGATAATGACAGGAATTGATAGTGAAGTGATAATGACAGGAATTGATAGTGAAGTGATAATGGCAGGAATTGATAGTGAAGTGATAATGACAGAAATTGATAGTGAAGTGATAATGACAGGAATTGATAGTGAAGTGGTAATGGCAGGAATTGATAGTGAAGTGGTAATGGCAGGAATTGATAGTGAAGTGGTAATGGCAGGAATTGATAGTGAAGAGATAATGACAGGAATTGATAGTGAAGAGATAATGACAGGAATTGATAGTGAAGTGATAATGAGAGGAATTGATAGTGAAGTGGTAATGACAGGAATTGATAGTGAAGTGATAATGACAGGAATTGATAGTGAAGAGATAAAGGGATAAATGATAATGACAGGAATTGATAGTGAACTGATAGTGAAGTGATAATGACAGGAATTGATAGTGATGAGATGATGGTAAAGGGATGCTTTTGTGATGCTAAATCGTGGTGAGCCGGTGGTGATGGTGTTAATGAAGGAAAAATAAATAGAAAATAGAAAACGGGGCCCAATGCGCAACCGAAACCAAGGAACCAGAGAAAACAAAGCAAAGAAAAATACATAAAAGACACACCGACCGAAAATAAGCAACCGATACACACACAAAAAAAATAAAAAACAAGAAAAACAAAAACAAAAGACGAACGGAAGAAACGACAAACCCAAAAAAAAAAGATGAACGAAAGAAAGGACAAACTCAAACAAAAACAAGAAAAACAAAAACAAAAGACGAACGAAAGAAAGGACAAACCCAAACAAACAAGTAAAACAAAAACAAAAGACGAACGAAAGAAAGGACAAACTCAAACTCAAACGAAAACGAAAAGAAGGAGAAGAAGAAGAAGAAGAAGAGAAAGAAGAAGAAAACACACCAGCAGAGCGACCCAGCGCGACCGACAGACAAAAAAACAAACAAAGCAAAAACAAGAAAAACAAAAACAAAAGACGAACGAAAGAAAGGACAAACCCAAACGAAAAAAAAAAAGAAGAAGAAGAAGAAGAAGAAGAAGAAGAAGAAGAAGAAGAAGAAGAAGAAGAAGAAGAAGATGATGAAGAAGAAAAAGAAGAAGAAGAGGAAGAAGAAGAAGAAGAAGAAGAAGAGGAAGAAGAAAAAGCCACACCAGCAGAGCGACCCAGCGCGAGCAGAGGCGCCATTCAGCCAATCCCGGAGCGGTCGAAAACAATCTTTAAAACGCCGTTAACCTGCAGCTCAAAAGAGTCCACAGCAGCGCTGGCAGGTGCGCGCTCGCCTCGTCAGGATCCCTGCGCCCTTCCCCTCATCCCCTCATCTCTATCCTCTCTCCTCATCCCCATCCCCCTTCCCCTCATCTCTACCCTCTCTCCCCTCTTCCACCCTCCTTCCCTCGCCGCCATCCCCACTCCTTCCCCCTCTTCCCTTCCCCCTTCCTCTCACTTTATCCCCATCCCCCTTACCCTCACCTCATCCCATCCCCTCATCCTCATCCCCACCCTTCCTTCCTTCTCCTCGCCTCTTCCTCATCCCCTGGTCCCCAACCTCCTTCCTTATCCCTTCCCCCTTCACCCTCACCTCATCCCCCATCTCCCCCTTTCCTTCGTGCCCATCCCTCTTCCCTCTCTCTCCCTCGCCTCTTCTCACTCATCCCCACCCCTCCTCGCCTTATCCCCTTCGCCCTTCCCTCACCTCTTCCCCATCCACCTTCCCCCACGCCTCATCCCCTTCGCTTCCCCCCTTCCTCGCCTCTTCTTCATCCCCACCCTTTTCCCTTCCTCGCCTCATCCCCTTTCCCTCACCTCCCCTATTCCCTTTCCTCCCTTCCCATTCCCTCTCACCTTGCCTCCCTCATCTTCCTTCCCCTCAGTCAAGAGTAGCGATAGCAATAGAACTATCAATAGCAATAGTCGTAGGTGTGACACAAGTAACATGCTCACCTGTCCTCATTCTTTCCCCATATGACCCTTAAACTTTCTCCTCATGCCCCCCACCCCCCTTTTCCCCTCATGACCCTCACGCTTTTCCTCCACTCTTCCCCTTCATGGCCCTCCCTCTTTCCTCTCATAACCCTCACTCATTACCCTCTTTATTTCCCCTCATGACCTTTATTTTCCCCTAATGGCTCTCCCTCCTTCCCCTCATGGTCCTCCCTTTTTCCCCTCATGACTCTCACTCTTCCCCTTCATGTCCCTCCCTCTTTCCCCTCATGTCCCTCCCTCATTCCCCTCATGTCCGTCCCTCATTCCCCTCATGTCCCTCCCTCATTCCCCTCATGGCCATCCCACATTCCCCTCATGGCTATCCTATATTCCCTCGTACATCTCCTCTTTCCCCCCTCATAACCCTCCTCCCTTTTTCCCTCATTCCCCTCATGTCCCTCCCTCTTTCCCCTCGGCCAGCGCCTCCCCCGCTTCCCCTCTCGCCAGCTCCAGCTCGACCGCTGCCCAAAGTCGTCGTAGTATTTTTTTTACGTTTTGGTTATCCTTTTGTTTGTTATTTCTCTCTTTCTTTTTCCTTCTGTTTCTTGGAAATTCTTTTCCCTCTGCCATCTGCATTATTTCTTCTTCCTCTTCTTTTTCTTCTTTCCGTAAATATTTATCGTTATTAAGAACACACATGCGTATACATTCATGAGCAAATATTCATAGTCACAGACACACATACGGAATTTAAATATTTTTTCTTCTTTTCAAACTCCTTTTACTTCAAACATTCTCAACCCTTCCTTTTACGCTCTCCTCCTCCTCCTCCTCCTCATTTCGCCCTCTCCCCTTCGCCTCCTCCTTCTCCCGGTCACATCTGAGGACTCAAACTAAGTGCTGATCCTTGTTACTCCTCCCACTGCTTCCTTTACTTGCCTCCCTCTCACCCTCTCCCCTCTCTCCCTCCCTTTCCCTCTCTGCACCTCACTCTCTCTCTCTGCTTCATCTCTCTCTCTTTCTCTTTCTCTTTCTCTTTCTCTTTCTCTTTCTCTCTCTCTCTCTCTCTCTCTCTCTCTCTCTCTCTCTCTCTCTCTCTCTCTCTCTCTCTCTCTCTCCTTCTCTCTCTCTCTGCTCTCTCTCTCTCCTCCTCTTCCTCTCCTTTCCTTTTGTTTCTTCTTCTTGAAATGCTGTTTTTGCTTTCAGTTTTCTCTGATTTGACCTCTGCTCTCTCTCTCTCTCCCTCTTGGCTCTCGTTCTTGCTCTCTCCCTCCCTCCCTCTCTCTCTCTCATTCTTACTGCCTCCGCCTTTGTGTCCATTCGTCTCTTTCTCGCTCTCTTGAATTCGTTGCTTCTCTACCTCTCCTACGACTTTCTTCTGGCTCTCCCCCTCTTCTAAGTCTTATTTAGTGTTCTCTGTATACATATCTACATGGATAACAGACTGTTTGTTTGAATGTATGCTTAAGTCTGTTTTTCTGGGTCCGTCTGTGTCTGTCTGTGTGTCTACCTGCCTTTCTCTTGCTCTTTCTCGCTCTCTATCTCCGTTTCCCTCTTTCGCCCTCCTTCCTCCTCTCTCACTTTCTCCAGATCCCGACATCCTCTTCCTCCCCTTCCTCTCCCCTCGTCCTCGTCCTCCTCCTCCTACCTTTCCTCCCCATCTTCATCTTCCTCTTCCTCTTCCTCCTCCTCCTCTTCATCTTCTTTTACCTTCTCTCCCTTTTCCTTCTCTCCCATTCCCTCTTCCAATTCGCCCACCATCCCATCATCCCCTCCTCCTCCTCCCTTTCTCTCCTCCCTCCTCTCTCTCCCTCTCATCTCTCTCTCTCTCTCTCTCCTCTCCCTCTCACATCCCCCTACCTCCTCCCTCTCTCCTCCCCTCTCTCTCTCCTCCCTCTCTCTCTCCTCTCTCTTCCCTCTCCCTCCTTCCTCTTTCCTTTCTTTCCTCCCTCCCTCCCTCTTCTTCCCTCTCCTCCTCCTCCTCTCCTCCCTCTCCTCCTCTCTCCTCCCTCCACTTCTTCCCCTCCCCCTCTTCTCCCTCACTCCTCCTCACTCTCCCTCTCCCTCTCCTCCCTCCCCCTCCTCCTCCCCGGCCAAATACCCACGCCATCTTCCAATAGCAGAAATACAGACGGGGAAAAAAACGGGAGCCCAAACAAACAGGAATACACATATCCTTTGCAAAGAAGTCTTCAAACAAGGCCAGAAAATATTTCGTCTGGCTCTTGTTTACACTCTACTCCTCGGTAAACATTCGCGGGAATTGATGAAAATATTTGTCTATGGACCCCCACGCTGTCGCAGGAGGGGGTGGGGGGTGGAGGGTGGGAGTGGGAGTGATGGTGGAGGGTAGGTGGGTGATGGAGGAAGGGGGGCGCGAAGGGGAAGGGGAAGGGGAAGGGGAAGGGGAAGAGAAAAGAGTAGGGGGATAAGGGAAGGGAGAAGAACTGGGAAAGGGAAAGGGAAAGGGAAGGAAGGGGGGGGGGGGAAACCGGTCAAGGGAAATGGGAGAGGGAGGGGAGAGGGAAGGAAGGAAAACCGGGTACAAAAACTATTCTCTCCTTCCTAGCTCTTCCCTTCCCCTAACCCCTTCCCATCCCTTTCCCATCCTTATCCATCCTTATCCCATCCCACTATCCATCCCTCCCCTCCCTTTTCCCTTCCCTTTCCATCCCTCCCATCCCTCCCCTTCCCTTCCCATCCCATTCCTTCCCATCCCATCCCATCCCTTCCCTCCCCTCTCCTTCCCATCCCTCTCCCTCTGGCCCCCCCCTCCCTCCCCCCTCCCCCCCTTGCGCTATAGTTACGATCCCTGGCAAGATACCGAGACCACCGCCCGCCCGAATAAACACATAAAACAAGGCAAACAAACAAATAGGGAGAGCGAAAAATGGGGGAAAAAGGATCCTTCAGTCTCTCGGCCTACCTACCAAAGAAGGGCGTGGGAGTGGGGGTGGGGGTGGGTGGGGAGGGGGGGATAAAGAGGAGGGGAGGGGAGGGGAGGGGATAGAGGATGGAGGATGGAGGGGAGAGGAGAGGAGGGAGGGGAGGGGAGGGGGGGATAAAGAGGCTGGAGGGGAGCAGAGGGGATAGAGAGATGGAGGGGAGAGGAGAGGAGGGGGGGATGGAGGATGGAGAGAGGGAGAGGAAGTGGGGTAGATAGTAGAGGAGGAGGAGAGGAATAGAGAAGGGAGGGAGTAGAGGAGGGGAGGGGGTGGTTGAGGAGGAGGGATAGGAATAGTAGAAGGGGGTTGAGGAGGAGGAGGGTAGGAAATAGAGAAGGGGGACGGAAGGTTGAGAGGAGGGGAGTGGAGGAAGAGGGTAGATAGTAGAGAGGGAGGAGAGGGAATAGGGAGAAGGGGAGGGGGTTGAGGAGGAGGAGGGGAGGGAATAGAGAAGGGGAGGGGGTTGAGGAGGAGGAGAGGAATAGAGAAGGGGAGGAGGTTGAGGAGGAAGAGGGGAAGGGAATAGAGGAGGGAATGGGGTAGAGAAGGAGGGATACTGGGTAGAAAGGGAGGGACAGGGGGTGGTATATGAGGGGCGTCGCGGAGCCATTCTCAATCTCCCTTAAAAGAGCGATGGAAAAAAATCGTCTTGATTATCTGCTCCTAATCAGAGCGTAGATTGAGGAGAAGGAGAAGGAGAGAGGGGAAGGAGAAGACGATGGGCGAGGGAGGAGATGATGATGAAGAGGGAGAGAGAGAGATGAGAGAGGAGAGATATAATAGATAGAGAGAGAGGAGAGAGGAGAGAGGAGAGAGAAGAGAGAGAGAGGAGAGAGATAAGAGATAGATAGATAGATAGATAGATAGATAGATAGAGAGAGAGAGAGAGAGAAGATAGAAGAGAGAAGAGACAAACAGAGAAGAGAGAAGAGACATACTAGCCAGAGAGAGAGAAGACAAAGAAAGAGAGGGTGCAGGTGGAGGCAGGGGGCGGAAGTGGAAGCAAAGACGGAGATGGAGGTGGAGGCCGGGGTGAAGGTGGAGGCGGGGGTGGGTGGGTGGGGGTGAGCAGGGTCCACGCAGGCAATATATAAAAGGTGGAGGCGCGCGAGGCGGCCACCCACCCGGGATCGGTTATTGCACTAAACCAAACTTTGCAGAGTCTGGCCCACCGACGCAGCCACTAATATTGAACTTCGACCCCTTACCCCTTCCTTTTTTTGCCCCCTTCCCCCTCCCCTCCCCTCGTCTCCTCTCTCGTCTCGCCTCCCCTCCCTTCATCCCACTCCCACTCCTCCTCCTCCCTCTGTTCTACTCCCTCTCCATTCCCACTCACTCACTCTCTTTCTCCTCCCTTCACTTCCCTTCCTGATTCCAATCACTTTCTATTTCCTCTCTCTCCTCCCTCCTCCTCCCTCCTCCCTTCTCTCTCTTCCTTCCCTTCCTTTCTCCTCCTTCCTCTCCCTCCCTTTCCCTTTTCCCTTCCTTTCTCCTCCTTCCCTTCCCCCCCCACTCCTCTCCCTTCCAATCTCTTTCCTTCTCCCCCCCCACTCCCTCCCTTCCCTTCCCCTCCCTCTCTCCCCCCACACCTGCCGCTGCCAACACCCTATCACAACCAATGTTTCCCAAATCACTCTATCGGTTAATGAATCGAAAATGACTCGCAATTAAATCTCTGCACAATAAAATCCGATTCTTGACACCCAATCAGCCAGGAAATGACACCGCTTGACACGCCATATAAAAAACAATAAAAAAAAAAAAATAACGAGAGAAATTCTTGCAACACGAGACCCCAGCCTCTCAAACGCTATAATTGCAATAATTGAGAAGATGCAACTCCCTCCTCCTCCATTTCTCTTTCTTCTTTTCTTCTTCGGTTTCTTGTGATGTTGCTATTCGTTTTTTATTATTCTTGTTTCTCTTGTTTTTTTGTTCTTTTTTTGCCTTTTTTGTTGTTATTCGTTCTTTATCAATTTCTTCTGTATTTTTTTTCTTTCGCTTTCGTTGTTATTCGTTCTTTATCAATTTCTTTTGCACCTTTCTTTTTTTTCTCTTTCGTTCTGGTTGCAATTTGTTCTTATTAATCTCTTTTGTTCTCTCTTCATTTTCTTTCACTTTTGTTACTATTCGTTCGTTATCAATTTCTTTTATTCTCTATCTTTTCTCTTTCCTTTTTGTTGCTATTATTTCTTTATTCATCTATCTACACTTTTTCGCTTATCATTTTTCCTCGTTTTCTCTTCTTTTACTATTGCTACTTTATTCATCAATCTATTCTTTCGCCTTTTTCCCTTTTTTTCACGTTATCCTTTCTTTATTCCTGTAATTATCATCACCTACCTCCTTCCTTCTTCTTCTTCCTCGACATTTAAAGAAAGAAAAAAGAAAAAAAAAATCCCCTTCTTTTGATTTTTCTTAAAACGTCTTAACTTCATTTCTTTCGCTCGTATTCTCCCCTCTCTCTACTCCCCTATCCCCCTTCCTCCACTCCTCCTCCCCTCCCTCCTCACCCCCTTCCTTCCTCCCTCCACCCCTTCCCCCTCTTCCCCCTCCCCCACCCCTTCCCTTCCCCCTTCCCCATCCCTCTCACCCTCCTTCCTCCTCTCCCCTCCCTCCACCCCCATCCTCCTTCCCCTTCCCTCCACCCCCATCCCCTTCCCCTCCCTCCACCCCATCCCCTCTTCCCCCTACCCGACCCCCTTTATATGGTCACCCGCAAGATTGTCCAATACCAATTTGTCTGACCCCCCCCTCCCCTTCCCCCTCCCCCCTCGCAATCAATCCCTTGGCGTCTGGAGAAAGTATATATCCATTTCTTTGTTTCTTTTGTCTCTTTGTTTGTTCTATTGTTTCTCTGTTCGTCTTTTCTTTCTCTGTTTCTTTGTCTTTTTTTCTCTCTTTCTTTGTTTGTTTTTTAGTTTCTTTGTTTGTGTTTCGTTTCTTTGGTCTCTTTGTTTGTTTGACTGTTTCTTTATTTGTCTTTTGTTTCTTTGCTTCTTTTATTCGTCTTTGCGTCCGTCCTTTTTCTCTCTTTGTTTTTATTCGACCATTCTTCTTGTGTCTCTTCTGCTTATTTGTCTGTTTAGTTATTCCTAATTAATTTGGTCACAGGCAGGAGTGTTGTCACCTTGCTACCGAAAATAAATAGATGATGAAATATGATAATAATATTGACAACTGATAGACTGATGATGATGATGATGATGATGGTGGTGGTGACGATGGTAGTGGTGATGATGATGACTGATGATGATGATGATGATGATGATGATGATGATTATCACCATCATCATCATTGATGATAAAGAAAAAGAATAAAAAAGGAAGAAAATTAACCAAAAGAACATGACAATGCTATAAAAATGTCACAAAAACGCCCCCCCCCCAAAAAAAAAAATAATAATAATAAATAAAATAAAAAATAATAAATAAAAATAAAAAAATAAATAAATAAAATAAAAATAACCACGACAGAAGTTATCAATAGTCCCACCCCCGCCCACCCTTCCTTTCCCTCGTGCCCCACCCTCTACCCCTTTACCCTCTGCCCACACCCCCACTTGCATCCCCCTCCCGAGCATGGATTTGTCAGGCGTGATCTGGAATGATAACCGCGAGAATGACTTATGACTTACGACTTACGCCCCCCCCCAACCCCACCCCACCCCGTTGGCGCCGGGAAGAACGACCCCGCATCATGAGCCCGGGACACGACCATCGCTCATGTTGGGAGCCATGTTGGGGGCCATGTTGTGAGTCTGCACCGACGTCGCCTCATCTCCACGACCTGCAGCATCCATCTCGACTCCTTCGTGGTCTCCCGGCATCCTGCCTTCAGCGTCCCCCAGCTAACGCCCCTCCTTCGTGCCCCTCCCTCCCTCATTCGCCCCAATTGCCTCTCTCCTGACCCCAACACCGCTCCTTCGTACCCCAACTCCCCTCCCTCGTGCCCCCCCCCCTATGCCCCTAACTCCCCTCCCTCCTGACCCCAACTCCTCACCCTCTTTCCCCCAACTCCCCGCCCCATGTCCCCAACTCCCCTCCCTCGTGCCCCAAATGCCCCACCCCTCCTAAAATCTATTATCCTACCATCCTTCAATTTAACCCAAGATAATTCAACATATGTTTATAAGTACCTTGATCCTACCACCCTACCATCCTGCCATCCCACCGTCCTACCATCCAATCCTCCACCCACCCTCCTACCCTACCACCCTACCATCCTGCCATCCTACAGACCTACCATCCAATCCTCCTGACATCCTGCCACCCTCCCCTCCCGTCCCCCCCTCCTTCCCCCTCCTCCCTTATCTTCAACGTAAGGGTCACGACGCTCGCCCGGCTAACAAGGAAGAAATCCATAGAGGAAAGTATGAGACAAGTTCATCCTCTCCATTTCACCTCGCCCTTCTAGGGGGCAAGGGAAGGCCAGGGAGAAGGAAGGAGGGAGGGAGGGAGGGAGGGTAGGGAGGGTAGGGAGAAGGAAGGAGGGAGAGTAGGGAGTAAGGGAGGGAGGAAAGGAGGGTGGAGGAAAGGATAGAGAGAGGGAGAGAAAGAGGGTAAGGAGGTAGGGAGGGAGGGAGGAGGGAGGAATGGAGGGAGGGTGGAAGGAAGGAGGGAGGAGGAGGGAAGGATAGAGAGAGGAGAGAGAAAGAGGGTAAGGAGGTAGGGAGGGAGAGGGAGGGAGGAGGGGAGGAAGGAGGAAAAGATAGAGAGAGAGAGAGAAAGAGGGTAAGGAGGTAGGGAGTGGGAGTGAGGGAGGGAGGGGAGGAAGGAAGGGAGGGAGGGACGGAGGGAGGAAGGAAGGAAAGGGAAGGATAGAGGGAGGAGGAGGAAGGGAGGGAGGGAGGGAAGGAGGAAAGGATAGAGAGAGGGAGAGAAGGAGGGTAGGGTGGGATGGGTAAGGGAGGAAGGGAGAGAACAGGGGAAAAAGAGAAAAGGAAGTAAGGAAAGAAGGAAGGAAGGAAGATGGGAGGGAGAAGGATCGATGATAAAGAGTGACTGGTGTAAGAGAAGAAATATGAAATACAGAGACGTCGACCAAATAAAGAAAACAAACCTGGACGACAGAAACGCAAGATGGAAACCCCACAAACAAACAAACAAAAACACAGAAAAAAGGACACCATAGAACCCAATACACAACCTCTCCCCTTCTCAACCCAAACAAACCACCTCTGCGACAATCCTTCTGGTCCTAACCCCCACCCCTCACCCTCCACCCCACCCCACCCCAAAAAAAAAAAAAATCCACCCCATAAATCCCCATTCTCGGCCCAGGTGGACTTCCCCAATCCACCCTCCACACGAGCGCCAGCCGGCCGTCTCATCTCCCCGCTCACCTCTCCACCATCCCCAGCATCTTCATCTTCCGCATCTCCTCTCCACGAAGCATCTCGAGACGTACCTGCAAGAGAGAGAGAAAAAAATGCACGTGAATAAAAACGCAACATGGGTGACCTGTGTGACGTAAACTTTGCAAAATCAAGAGAAACCAAGAGAAAAAAAATGGCATAAACTTTGCAAAATCAAGAGAAACCAAGAGAGAGAAAAAAGAAAAAAAGAAATCAGACATGGGCAAGACATATGCATTTTAAATAGCTGGAAACTTATTTCTTTTCGGCCTCGCACGCAAACACATCAAAAAGAGATGGCAAGAGGTCGAGGTGAAACACTGGTTAGCATTTTACAACTTGGCGAAAGCGCATGAATTTATTTTTTTTGTGCCTGTCCATCAACCTTCCGAGTTTGCAACAACTTCGTAATTCTGCAATTCTGGGGCGAAATTAAACTCCGGCGCCCAGGCTTCCTCCTTTCCTCCAGCACGAGAGGAAGACGGGGGAAAAAAAACAAGAATTATCTCATTTTCATTAAATTTATACAATGGAAATACTTCATTCACAATCAATAATCGAAATTTAATCTATATTCAGCATCTTATAACTCATAACCACAACCGGAATTTGGAATTTGATTTATAACCTAATCCTCAGATATAAACATTAGCTAATTAGAACCCCATTCTTAGATACAAACATTACCTAATTAGAACCTAATTCTTAGATATAAAAATTAACTTAAATATAACCATTATCTAACTCTAACCCCTTCCAGCGCACGCGAGAGAGAAAATAACTTCGGGATTACAAGCACGCCAACAGCCATCAACGCGCCAGCCATAAAACCGGGCGAATCGAGAGCCAAAAGGACGCTTCCTCTCGCCCAGACCGGACGAACGCAGCTGACGTCGTGTCGGTCTGGTGCCCATTGAGGAAACTCGCGAGGAGACGGGCCAGGATTAGAGGGGGCGACACCTGGAGGGGCAACACCTGAAGGGGCAACACCTAACAGGGAAATACCAGACGGGGTAACACCTGAAGGAGCAACACCTGGAGGGGCAACACCTGAAGGGGTAACACCTGAAGGGGCGACACCTGACGGGTAAACAGAAGGAGCATCACCGGAAAGGGCAAGACCTAATGAGGCAGCGTCAGCAGGAGCATCACCGGAAGTGACAGCACCTGAAGAGGCAGCATTAAAAAGGGACAGCAGCTAACGAGGCAGCATTTAGAAGGAGACAACACCTGAAGGGCGAGCATGGGAAGAGGGCAACACAGGAGAGAGCAGCATACGGAGAGTCAGCATTAAAAAGGAACGACACCGGACGAGGCATCACTCTGGGGAGGGGGCAGCATAAGAAGAAGAGGCAGCATCCACAAACCCGCGGAGCAAAACACGCCCCAAGCCCCAGCGAGGCGGAGGCAGTGGGTGCCAACGGAGCGCGACCCGCCGTAGCTAGCGAGGGGGGGAGAGAGGGGGAGAGGGGGAGGGGGAGAGGGAGAGGGAGAGAGGGAGAGGGAGAGAGGGGGAGAGGGGGGTAAGGGGTAAGGGGGAACTCAACGCAAGGGAACGAGGGCTTGTTTACCGCCGTGGAATAAATTGTTTATTCTACCTTATCAAGCTCGCCCTGGGCCGTCCGACCTGCAGCGGGGCCAAGTTTTATTCTTTCACTCGTTGCTGCCACACGTCTGCCGCGCCGGGCAGGCAGGGGAGGGGAGGGTGGAGGGAGGGAGGAGGAGGGGAGGGGAGGGGAGGGGTGGAGGGAGGGGGAGGGGAGGGGAAGGAAGGGAGAGGGGAGAGGGGAGGGCTCGAAGGAGAGGGGTAGGAGGAGGTGAAGGGGAACAGGTAAAGGGGAGAGGAGACGAGGAGACCCACGCAGGGGAGAGAGGAGATGGAGGGGGAGGGGGAGAGAGAGGGGAGGGGGAGGGGGAGAGAGAGGGAGGAGGGGGAGGTGAAGAGGTCAGGGGATGTTACAGCAGGCGATCTCAGCCAGAGAGACGCAGCGGCCAGCCAGATGCGAGGACCCCGTCCCCCGCCCCTCCTCCCCTCTTCCTCCTCCTTCGCCCTCCTCCCCTCTCCCTCCCCCTCCCTCGCCCCCTCCTCCCCTCCCCTCCCTTCGCCCTCCCCTCCCTTCCTCCCCCTCGCCCTCCCTCCTCCTCCTCGCCTCCTCCCCTCTCTCCCTCCTCCCTCTTCCCCTCCCTTCGCCCTCTTCCTCTTCCCCCTCGCCCTCCTCCCCCTTCCCCTCGCATCCTCCCTCGCCCTCCTCCCCCTCCCCTCCCCTCCTCCTCCAGCGGGGATAACCGGCACCCGCTGAGCCCGTCGCCTCCGCAAGCATCTCCCGGACAATCCGTCTTCGTAAATCCCGACTCCAAGTGCCCGACTGTCTACTAAACCATAATTATCCTCGCCAGGTAAGTCGCGTCCCGACAAATGCCCGCCGACCAGCCACTGCGCACGACCCGACCGACAGAGGCGGCCCTTTTCTCTCTCTCTTTTTTTTCTTTCTCTCTTCTTTTTCTCTCTCTCTCGTGTTTCCAAATGGCCGGCGATGAGGCGCTGTGGCTGCTTGTTCAAATTCAAATTCAAATTCACGGAAAAGAAAGAGAGAAAAAAAAACGAAAAAGAAAAAAAAAAGAACAGTCATTGGTTGAAGCCTCGTATTACAGACGTCAAACATGACTGACAATGAATGCTGCAGGAAATTGCAAACGTTTATTCGTCTTTCGTCCAAAAATGGCAATAGATTGGAACGTTTTTGGTTGCCGGGTAAAATCTTACTCGTAAAACACGATAATAAAAAAAAACAGCCAAAGTGGGCAAGCACGAGATGGTATGAAGAGCATTCGGATATAATTAAGAGTTGCCATCGTTATAAGGAAACACCATTGAAATAGATTCAAGTGAACAAATAAAAAAGTAATAAGGATAATAATTTGTGATAAAAAAATATTATTATTGGGGCATTTTACCTAACCATCCGTGATATAAATTCCATTTCTTCAATAATTCCTTGTTGATTAATGAACAAAAATCCTAAATTTTCAATAAAATTACATATAAGAAAAAACACAAAGAAAGAAGGAATAACAGAAAAGACAACAACAAAAAAACAGAAAGAAAGAAGGAATAACAGAAAAGACTATAAGAAGAAGAAAAGAAAGAAAAAAGGAATAACAAAAAAGACAACAAGAAAACAATAGAAAAAACGAAGGAATAACAGAAAAGACTACAAGAAAAAAATAGAAAGAAAAAAAGAACAAGAAAAAAAGACTACAAAGAAAAATGGAAAGAAAAGACTACAAAGTTTCCCTACAGCAGCGACGTGGATTTGGCTGAACAGCAGACAAGTAGTGACTCAGGACCAGTGCTACGAACACCCCCTCCCCCTCCACCCCCCCCATCCCCTCAAACAAATGAAGTAACAATACGACAAAATAAAACATTCTTCGAAAAGCGATTAACACAACGAATCCATTAGGGAAAACACCGCACTCCCAGGAATGACAAAAAAAAAAAAAAAAAAAAATCGAAAAAAAAATCTAGGAGAAACATTTTAATCTGCAGGAAATCTGGCGAAGATGCAAATGAGAGCCGTGACGTCACAAGCTTCCTTGGCAAGGGGCGCGGCGGCCGTGTCTACCTGCCCTGACCCAGAAGCCTTCGCCGCATGTCGCCTAATACCCCCACCCCCCCACCTCACCCCCGCCCCACCACCACCCCTACCCCCCCCGGGCGAAGGTAGTCACGAGCGGGGTAAACAAATGGGGGAAACAGGCGAGCGCAGCGTCATGGGGCGGGGATGAAGAGGAGGAAGAAGATGAAGAAGAAGAAGAAAAGGAGGAAGAAGAGGTGGAGGGAGGAGAGGAAGCGAAGGAGGAGGGAGGGGAGGAGGTGGGAGGAGAGGAAGCGAAGGAGGAGGAAGAAGAGGAGGAGGGAAGGGAGAAACAGGAACAGCAACAGGAGGAGGAGGAAGAGAGAAGGAGGAGGAGGAGGAGGAGGAGGAGGAGGAAGAAGAAGAAGAAGAAGAAGAAGAAGAAGAAGAAGAAGAAGAAGAAGAAGAAGAAGAAGAAGAAGAAGAAGAAGAAGAAGAAGACGAGAAGACAATTAAAAGACGTCGGGAGATATGTGAGGCAGAGAGACACCCAGAAAGCAAAAGCAAATCCGTGCAGGCAGAAGCAACTTGTTGTCGGGTGCCGCTGCTGTGCATCAAGGCATGCGGGGGGGGGGGGGGGGTCTTTCGGAACAGCAAGCGACCTCTTCCCCTAAACCTTTTCCCTCCTCCTAGTTTAGAAAAAATACCGACTCAACCTTTAACGTAACACACCTGAGCCCAAACGTTTATTAAGACCGCATACAGACCCCCAACCCCTTCCCCTTCCCTCTCTCCTCCCCTACCACGGTCTCTCAACCTCACCCCCACCTTCCTGTCCCCTTCCCCTCACCCCCATCCCACCAATCCTATCCCCACCCTCCTATCCCTTCCCTCAAACCCCCCATCCTATCCTCCTTCCCTTCCTCCCCCTCCGCACCCCCCCACCCTACCCCCTTCCCCCTCCCTCTCTCCTCCCCATTTACGGTCTCCTAACTAACCCCCACCCCCTCCTCTCCCCTTCCCTCCCCCCTCACCCCCATCCCAATGAACTCAATCCTACCCTATCCCTTTCCCCTCAAAACCCCCCCCCATCCTATCCCCTCCCTTTCCTTCCTCCTCCCCCCACACCTGCACTCCCCCCACCCTACTCCCCTTCAGACCCGGAAAGCCGCCCCCCAAAATACCAGCTGATCTTCTGAGACGCACGTGAGGCGCACGTACCCTCTCGCAATGCCGCGTGCTGTGGCTCCAGGCTTACCGGCGGGGTATGAAAACACATATATACTGAGCTGGGACCATCGTGTGGACTGGCTCTACCGAGGGACCGAGAATGAGAGACAGACAGGGAGAGGGAGAGAGGGGAGAGAGAGGGAGAGAGAGAGAGAGAGAGAGAGGGAGAGAGAGAGAGAGAGGGAGGAGGAGAGGGAGTGGAGGGAGAGGGAGGGAGGGGGAGGAGAGAGAGAGAGAGAGAGAGAGAGAGAGAGAGAGAGAGAGAGAGAGAGAGAGAGAGAGAGAGAGAGAGAGAGAGAGAGAGAGAGAGAGAGAGAGAGAATACAGAGAGAGAGAGAGAGAGAGAGAGAGAGAGAGAGAGAGAGAGAGAGAGAGAGAGAGAGAGAGAGAGAGAGAGAGAGAGAGAGAGAGAGAGAGAGAGAGAGAGAGCAATAAACAGATAAAGCAAGAAAGAAAGAGAGAAAGAAAGAAAGAAAAAAAAGAAAACAAGAAAACAAGAAAACAAACAGGACACACGGAAAAAGCCAAAGGCCACATCGGACACGAGACACAAGAGGCACACCACCCCGACCTCTTCTGCCCAAGAGAACCGACACGGGATCAACACCAAAAACCAGCTGCACCGACGACAATTGCTTAACATCTCTATACAAGTCAAGGAGGAAGAAAAAGACACATTGGTGTAAATAAACCCGAATTCAGTGACGTTATTTACCCCATGACGAGGGTGGAAAGGAAGAGAGAGAGAGAGAGAGAGAGGGAGGGAGGGAGGGAGGGAGGGAGGGAGAGAGAGAGAGAGAGAGATTATATAGAGAGAGAGAGAGAGAGAGAGAGAGAGGTGGGAGGGGGGAGAGAGAGAGAGAGAGAGAGAGAGAGAGAGAGAGAGAGAGAGAAAGAAAGAGAGAGAGAGAGAGGAAAAAATATATATATATATATATATATATATATATATATATATATACATATATATATATATATGACTTGGTGTAAATAAACCCGAATTCAGTGACGTTATTTACCCCATGACGAGGCTGGACAGAGAGAGAGAAAAAAAACAGATAAATCCACGCATGACGAGAATAAACGGGGTACGGCATAAACGCAAATATAAAGACAGAATAACAAGACAAACGCCGATAAACCGAAAGGGGGAGAAAACGCTATATATCAACGCTTCAAAAAAGGTGTTTATGAATATCCTAACTCGCTGCAAGGACGTATCATGCACAGTGCAGGAAATTCCTTGCGCGGGAACCAAGTGATCGCGCTCTGATGTTGCTTATATTTACTTCTCGTTGGAGGAGCACTGCCACGATCGCCACCACCGTCACCATCATCACCATCACCACCATTGTCACGCAGGATCGACGACGTCAAAGGCAATCCACAGGCGACACCACCTCCATCTCCACCCCCACTTCCACCTCCACTCCTACCCCACCTCTATCTCCACCCCGACCTCCACCTCCACCTCCTTCCCCACCTTCACCCCCACTCCCTCCTCCACCCCCACCCCCACCCCTACCCCAAACGCCATCTCCACCTCCACCTCCATCCACAACGGTCCCCCACCCCTACCCCCACCCCTCCTCCACCTCCACCCCCACCCCGTCCTCCACCTCCACCTCCACCCCTACCCCAAACGCCATCTCCACCTCCACCTCCATCCACAACGGTCCCCCACCTTCACCCCTCCCTCCACCCCCCACCCCCCTCCACCTCCACCCCTCCTCCACCTCCACCTCGCCCCACCTGCACCCCTACCCCCAAACGCCACCTCCACCTCCATCCACAGCGGTCCCCACCTTCAACCCCCACCCCTCCTCCACCTCCACCCCAACCTCCACCCCCCCCCCTACTCCATCCCTACCCCCACCCCCTCCTCCACCTCGCCCCACCTCCCGCGGCTCGCCAAGGGTAAAGCACGGCCGCGGACATTCCCGTGTAGGCTTATCACCCCCGTTATCGCAGCCTAGGCCTACCCGACAAGGCGCGGCGACAAGCACGGACGAAAACAAAAGACAGTCGAGGATAAAAGAAAGAGAAAAAAAAAGGAAAAAAAATAGAAAGTCGGGAAAAATGAATTAAACATGGCGAACGCTTCTGTGTCTGTCTGTGTCGTGTACGTACGCATGGCGCATACTCCAGAGGTGGATGTGTGTGTGCGTGTGCGTGCGTGTGCATGTGAGTGCGTGCGTTGGTTAGTGGGTGGTTGGATGCATGCAAGTGTTCGCACATACGTAGTAGTGGATTGCTTTCGCGAACTCTGTCTGTCTGTCTGTCTCTCTCTCTCTCTCTCTCTCTCTCTCTCTCTCTCTCTCTCTCTTTCTCTCTCTCTCTCTCCTCCCCACCCCCTCCCTCCTCTCCCTCCCTCCCTCTCCCTCTCCTCCCCCCGTATCCTCCTCCACCTCCCTTCCCTCTCCTCCCGCCCTCCCTCTCTCTCTCCACTTCCCCTCCCTCCCTTCCCCCCCTCTTATCCTCCACTCCACCTCCCTCCCTCTCCCTTCCTCCCCACCTTATCCTCCACTCCACCTCCCTCCCACGCCCACGCCCTCGCAAGCAGCGCGCGTGCCTGCGTGACCGCTCGAACATCCACTCGCCACCTCCATATTAAGGGCGAGACTCTCGAGGGCGGCCAGACACGCCGTCAGCGCCCCCGTCGGTCCTTCAACGCGACCCGGACAGCCTCCTCGCGACCTCCTCCTGCTCCTTCCAACCTTCAAACCTCCTTATGCTACTCTCAACCTCCTCGCGACCTCCTCCTGCTCCTCCTTCCAACCTTCTAACCTCCTTATGCTACTCTCAACCCCCTCCCGACCTCCTCCTGCTCCTTCCAACCTCCTTATGCTACTCTCAACCTCCTTGCGACCTCCTCCTGCTCCTTCCAATCGCATTCCAACATCTTTTTGATACGTCCAACCTCCTCCTATTTTCTTTCCAACATCCTTATGCTTCTTCCAAGCTCCTTTCAAGCACATTCCAACCTCTTTTTGCTCCTCTTAACCTCCTCCTGCTCCTTCCAACTACATTCCAGCCTCTTTTTACTCCTCTCAACCTCTCCTATCTTCTTTCCAACATCCTTGTGCTTCTTTCAACCTCATTCCAACATCCTCCTGCTTCTTCCAACTACATTCCAACCTCCTTTCAAGCGCATTCCAACCTCTTTTTGCTCCTTCCAACCTCCTCCAACCATCCTCCTGCTCTTTCCAACCTCATTCCAATCTTCCAACTACATTCTAACCTCTTTTTTTGCTCCTCTCAACCCCCTTCCAACCACATTCCAACCTCATTTCAAAAGTGAGATATTAAAGAGGAAAGATAAAAGTAAGATAGAATATGGGAAAGAGAACTGGAAAAAATGAGAGATAAAAAATAGAGAAAGAAAAAAACAAAAGAAATAGAAAAATAACAAGAAAAAAGGGAAGGACAAAAAAGAAAAAAAGGAAAAAAACATGAATATCAAGAGAAGAATTTAAAAAAAGAGAGAGATTATAAAGGACAATTAAAAAAGTGTAAACAAAAGTGCTGGCTTTGTACAATTTGCATGTTAGCCCCGAGAGCTTCAGGGAAATGAACTGTGAAGTTTATTTTGATCTATAATAGTACGTTCGCCGTTCGTGTTCAGAACAGTTCTCCTGTCTGTCTGTCTGTCTCTCTCGTTTTCCTTCTCTCCTTCTCGATTTCTCTCTCTCTCTCTCTCTCTCTCTCTCTCTCTCTCTCTCTCTCTCTCTCTCTCTCTCTCTCTCTCTCACTTTACGTTTTACACATTTACTCACCCACATAACTCATTCATTAAGATTACCCCCCCCCACCACACACAGCCACACTCATTGACTCTCTCACAAACAATCCATCATCCAACTCCCTCCCCAATCCCCTCCCATTCCTATCCCTCCCCTCCTCCCCTCCCTTTCCTATCCTATCCCCTCCCCTCCTCCCTCCCTTTCCTATCCCTCCCTTACCTTTCCTATCCCCCCTCCTCCTCCCTTTCCTATCCCTCCCCTCCCCTCCTTCCCTCTTCCTCCTTCCCTTTCCCTCCTCCTCCCTTTCCCCTTCCCTTCCCTCCTTCCCTATCCATCCCCCCCCCCCTCCCTTACCTTTCCTACCCCCCTCCCCCTCCCCTTCCTTTCCTATCCCCCTCCCCCTCCCCTCCCTTTCCTATCCCTCCCCTTCTCCTTCCCTCCCTACCTTTCCTATCCCCCCCCCTCCCCTCCCCCTCCCTCCCTCCTCCCTTCCCTTCCCCTTCCCCTTCCCTCACTCCTCCCCCTTCCCTCACTCCTCCCCTCCCCTCCCATCCCCTTCCCCTTCCCTCACTCCCTCCCTTCCCCTTCCCCTTCCCCTCGTAACCCGAACCGCGCCGCCACACAGCGGTTATTCCAACTAATACTTAATCTCCATGAATTCCTCCCAGCTCTTCAAAAGCTTGTATCACTTCGCGGCTGAGCGTGATAAATCAAGCTTACCACGGCTCCTTCTCTCTCCTCCTCCTCCTTCCGCTCCCCTTTCCTCTCCACTCCCTCCAACCCCCTCCCACTCACTTCCCACCACCTCTTCTCCTCTTCCTACCTCTCTCTTGTTTTCCTCTCCTCCTCCTCCTACTCTGCTTCTGCCTTCTACCCCCTCCCCTCGCTTCTCACCACCTCTTCTCCTACCTCTCTTGTTTTCCTCCCCTCCTACTCCTCTGCTTCTCACCCTCCACCCCCTCCCCTCGCTTCTCACCACCTTTCTCCTACCTCTCTCTTGTTTTCCTCTCTCCTCCTCCTACTCCTCTGCTTCTCACCCTTCTACCCCCTCCCCCTCGCTCCCCACCACCTCTTCTCCTCTTCTCCTACCTCTCTCTTGTTTTCCTCTCTCCCTCCTCCTCTACTCCTCTGCTTCTCTCCCTCCACCCCTCCCCTCGCTCCCCACCTCCTCGCGTCCACTTCTCCTACCTCTCTCTTGTTTTCCTCTCTCTCCTCCTACTCCTCTGCTTCTCACCCCTCCACCCCCTCCCCCTCGCTCCCCACCACCTCTTCTCCTCTTCTCCTACCTCTCTCTTCTTTTCCTCTCTCCTCCTCCTACTCCTCTGCTCCTTCACCCCTCCACCCCCTCCCCCTCGCTTCCCACCTCCTCGCGTCCACTTCTCCTACCTCTCTCTTGTTTTCCTCTTCCACTTCATCTTTTCCCTTTTCCTCCTTTTCCCTTTCTCTTTTCCTCCTTTCTCCTCTTCTTCCTTTTCTGTTTTCTTTCTCTTTCTCTTTCTTCTTCTTCTCCTCCATGTATAAATTAAGAAGCAAATAAAGATGTTGATACTAATCTTAATCTTCATCTTAATCCTCATCATCTGTCATTTTCATCTACTCTCATTTCCTCTTTCTTCTTATTTGATTTTTACCTTAATTTTCTCCCTCTCTTAATCTTCTTCATCTTTATTCTTTCTTCTTCTTCTTCTTCTTCTTCTTCTTCTCCCTCCTCCTGTTTTTGTTCTCATTACCATTAATATTATTATCATTGTTATCATTATTACCACTATAATCATCATCCTTATTCCTCCCCCTCTTCTTTTCCCTCTTTCTGCCTGCCTGACTATCAGTCTATCTCTCACTCTATTGTTGTTTTTGTCTTTCTTGCTCTTTATTCCTTTATTTCTTATTGTATTTCACACCTTTTTTTTAATTCGATGTTTTATTTTATTTTATTTTTTGACTCTCCTTTGCTTTTATTTTTACCCCCCCCCCCTGTCTTCTCGCGTCACGTCACCTGCGGCCGGATGTACCTGTCAGCCTACCCCCCCCCCCACCTCCTCCCGTGTCCTCCGTCCTTCGGTCATCTTGGGCCTCCTTCTGGTAATCCTTCTTCCTCCACCTCTCCTCTCTGGTTCTCTTCCTTTCTTTGACTTCCCTCTTTCTCTTCCTTTCTTTCTTTCCTTCTCTTTCTCTTTCTCTCTCTCTCTCGACTCCTTCCCTGTTCTCCCTCCTCTCCCCCTCTCCACGAGTACCCCTTGCCCCCTCCCCTGTCCACTAGTAGGCCTTACCCCTCCCCCCTTCCCTTGTTCCCCCGCCTCATGTGACTTAAGTCTTGGCCAAGTTGTTTCTCACGTGAGTACTGTGTCTTCAGTCCGATTTCCCCCCATTCCCCTCCCCTCCCCCTCTCCCTCCTACCTCTTCCTCCTCCTTCCTTCCCCTCCTCCACTTTCCTCTTCCTCCTTCCTTCCCCTCCTCCTTCTCCTCCGACGCCACCTCCTCCTTCCCCTTACCCCTCCCCTCTTCCTCCTCCGCCCCCACCTCCTCCTCCTCCTTCCTCCTTTCCTCCTCCACCTCCCCCCTTCCCCCCCGCCTTTCCCCTTGGTCTCACCCCTCCCCCCCATCGCCGTTTTCCTTTTAAAACTTTTCCCCAATCCTCTCTTTCCCCATTTCCCGAGAGAAAGAAGAGAAAGGGAGGGAAAGACGAGGAAGCGAAGGCAAGGCAAGGGGAAGCGGAAGAAAAAGGAAGGAAGGAAACGGAAAGAAAACGGAGAGAGAGAGAGAGAGAAAGAGAGAGAGAGAGAGAGAGAGAGAGAGAGAGAGAGAGAGAGAGAGAGAGAGAGAGAGAGAGAGAGAGAGAGAGAGAGAGAGAGAGAGAAAGAGAGAGAGAAAGAGCAGACAGAGAGAACGAGAGAGAACGAGCGAGCGAGACAGAGAGAGTAGAGACAGAAAAACACAGAAAGACGAGAGAAGAAAGAAAACGACCGAGGAGAAAGAGAACGACCGAGCGAGAAGAGAGAAGGTAAAGGGGGGGAAGGGGAGGGGAAGGCTAGTGTGCAACAGGCCGTTCCAAGCTCAGCAACAATCCTCAACAGCCTTGCGGGATTAAGGGAGCATTCCTGGCGGCGCCTTTGTTCCACACCGTTGCCAAGGTCGCCCGCCCCCGATCGTCGAGAAATGGCCGACGAAACAAACAAACAAACAAAAAAAATAGTGTGAAGTGGAGTAATTAGAAAAGAAAGAGAGAGAGAAAGTGTGAACAGAAAGAAAAGAAAAAATAAAAGAAAACAAAACAATAAAACAAAAAAAGAAAGTGTGAAGTGGAGTAAATAGAAAAGAAAGAAAGAGAGAAAGTGTGAACAGAAAGAAAAAAAAAAGAAAACAAAACAAAAAAGAAAGTGTGAAGTAAAATAGAAAAAAGAAAGCGTGAACAAACAAAAAAAGAAAAAAAAGAAAACAAACAAACAAACAAAAAGTGTGAAATGGAGTAAACAGAAAAGAAAGAAAGAACGAGAGAGAGTCTGAACAAACAAAAAGAAAAAAGGAAAACAACAACAACAAAAAAAGAGTGTGAAATAGAGTAAATAGAAAAAAGAAAAAGAAAGTGTGAAATAGAGTAAATAGAAAAAAGAGAAAAGAAAGTGTGAACAAACAAAAAAATAGAAAAAAGAGAAAACAACAACAACAAAAAAGTGTGAAATAGAGTCAATAGAAAAAAGAGAAAAAGAAAATGTGAAATAGAATAAATAGAAAAAAAGGAAGAAAAAAAAGAATAAAGACAAAAAACAACGAATTAAAAAAGGTGTGAAAAACAATAAAAAATAAAGGAATAAAAAACAAGAAAGACAAAAACAACAAATAAAAAAGGTGTGAAATACAATAAAAAAATAAATGAACAAAGAGAAAGAAAAAAACAAATAACCAAATAATAGGATCTATTTGAAAAAAGAGGGAAAAACCGAAAACAAAATAAATTAACGCAAAAAAGAGGAAAGAAAAAATGCAAGAAAAAGCGAGCATTCCTCCACTCTGACTCGCAAGGGGAACGAAGGGGAAAAGGAGGAAAAAAAAAATCAAAATACTTTCCCCTCACACCACGGGGGCTGCGGTCGGAAGGGGAAACAAAACAAAAACAAAAAAAATCTAAAAAGAAAGTTTTGAAAAAAGGAAAGGAGGAAGGGAGGGAGGGAGAGGGGAGAGGAGAGAGGGTGAGGGAGAGGAGGGAAGGAGAGGAGGAGAGAAGGGGGAGGGAGGGAAGGGAGGGAGAAGAGAAGGTGAGGGAAGGGGAGGGAGAGAAAGGGAGAAGGAGGGAGGAAGGGAGGGAGGGAGAGCTAGTGAGAGAGAGAAAAAGAAATCAAGGGAATAAAATAAAAACAGAACTGAACCGAAATAAACAAACTGAGAAAAAAGAACAACAGAACAATGAAAACACCCACACACACACACAAAGACACCAACACCCACACCCACCCACACACACACACACACACACTCAACAAAAAATTGTCACCCGCGTGCCAGCTTTCCCTCGCCCATCGATGAAGACGCCCGCCGCCTGAAGTGGGTCGGGCGGGCGTCTTAAGGGTTCAGAGTCGTCTTCGCGACGAATGCTCCCCGGGCGAAGAGAAGGCTAACCCACTGGCGTCGGCCTAACCTGTCTCGCACTCTGTATTATCGGTTCTCTCTCGCTCTCTTTCTTTCTCTATTCTCGTTCTCTTTCTTTCTCACTCTCTCTCTCGTTCTCTCTCTCTTTTTCTCTTCTGTTCTTTCTCTTCTCTCTCTCTCTCTCTCTCTCACTCTCTCTCGCTCTCTCTCTCTTTTTCTCTTCTGCTCTCTCTCTCGCTCTCTTCTTGCTCTTCTGCTCTCTCTCTCGTTCTCTTTCTTTCCTCTGCTCTCTCTCTCTCTCTCTCTCTCTCTCTCTCTCTCTCTCTCTCTCTCTCTCTCTCTCTCTCTCTCTACCTGCATACGTGTCTCCCTCTATATTTGTGCACAAACATCTGAATTCGTATGCACATCTGTCTGTGCGTGCGGACGTGCATATATATATACACGTGTACACATCCGTGTGCGCGCATATGACTGCAAATCTAAATTATCTTTATATACACGTGGCTTCTAACTCGGAACAGTTCACGGGGAAGGAAGACGGGAGTCCGGCCGGCCACGGAAGAGGAGGAGGAGGAAGAGGAGGAGGAGGGGGAGGAGGAGGAGGAGGAGGAGGAGGAGGAGGAGGAGCAGGAGGAGGAGGAGGAGGAGGAGGAGGAGGAGGAGGAGGGAGGGAGGGAGGGAGGAAGAGGAGGAGGAGGAGGAGGAGGAGGGAGGAGGAGGAGGAGGAGGAGGAGAGGAGGAGGAGGAGGGAGGAGGAGGAGGAGGAGGGGAGGGAGGAAGGGAAGGAGAGAGAGGGAAGAGAGAGAGGAACGAAGGAAGGAGGAGAGAGGGAGAAGGAAGGAGGGAGGAAGAAGAGGAGGAGGAGGAGGAGAAGGAGGAAGGGGAGGGAGGGAGGGAGGGAGAGAAGGGAGAGAGAGAGAGGAACGAAGGAAGGAGGAGGATGAGGAGGAGAGAGGAGATGGAGGGAGGAGGAGGAGGAGGAGGGATGAGGATGAGGATGAGGGAGGAAGGAGGAGGGGGAGAGAGGAGAGGGGGAGGGGGAGGAGGGGGAGAGAGGAGGAGGGGGAGGGAGGGAGGAGGGAGAGGGGGAGGGGGAGGAGGAAGGAGAGAGAGGGAGAGAGAGAGGAACGAAGGAAGAGAGGAGAGAGGAGAGGAGGAAGAGGAGGAGGAAGGAGGAGGAGGAGGAGGAGGAAGGAGGAGGAGGGGAGGGTGGGAGGAAGAGGAGGAGGAGGAGGAAGAGGAGGAGAAGGAGGAGGAGGGAGGAGGAGGAGGAGGGAGGAGGAGGAGGAGGATGAGGAGAGAGGAGGAGGAGGAGGAGGAGGAGGAGGAGGAGGAGGAGGAGGAGGAGGAGGGAGGACATCCAAGAATGGGAAGCGAGGAGGACGTGGACGGCGTCCGGCCGGCCATGTCGAGGAGGAGGAAGGGAGGAGGGGAGGAAGAGGTGGAGGAGGAGGGAGAGAGAGGGAGGGAGAGAGAGAGAAAGAGAGAGAGAGAGAGGATGGAGAGGAAAAGAGGAGATGGAGGGGAGGAATGGGGGAGAGTGGAAAGAGGGTGGGGGAGAGGAGAATGGGTGGAATGAGAGGGAGATTTTCTGAGGAAGAGGGCGAGAAGAGATGGGGAGGGGAGGATAGGATGGACGGGAGAGGGAGAAAAAGGGGGCGCTCGAGGGTGACGGTGAGGGTGTTGGAGGATGAGGAAGTGGATCAGGAACAGGGAGGGGGGAGGGGAGAGGGGACTGGGGATGAGCGGAAAGGGGAGAGGAGAGAAGGGAGAAATGAGGAAGGGTGACCGAGGGCGATGGAGATGGGGAGAAGGAGGAGAAAGAAGAAGAGGAGGAGGACGAGGAGGAAGAAAAATAGAAATGGAAGAAAGAGGAAAAGAGAAGTAGTGGTAGGGGATAGAAAGAAAAGGAGAAAAAAAGAAAAAATACGGGAATAAAGGGAGAGGAGACGACAGAAGAAGAAGAAGGAGGAGGAGTAAGGAGGAGGAGGACGAGGAGGAAGAAAATAGAAATGGAAGAAAGAGGAAAACGAGAAGTAGCGGTAGGGGGATAGAAAGAAAAGGAGAAAAAATAAAAAAAAATACGGGAATAAAGGGAGAGGAGACAGATGAAGGAGATAGAAGAAGAAGAAGGAGGAGGAAGGGGAGGAGGAGGAGGAGGAGGAGGAAGAAGGGGAGTGGAAAGAGGAGGAGGAGGAAGGGGAGGAGGAGGAGGAGGAGGAGGAAGGGGAGGAGGAGGAGGAGGAGGAGGAGGAGGAGGAGGAAGAGGAGGAGGAAGGGGAGGAAGAAGGGGAGGAGGAGGGGAGGACATCCAAGAATGGGAAGCGAGGAGGACGTGTCTTGAAGTCAATGGTCTCAAGATGATTTCAACTTCTATTTTCGGAGAAGGAAGAGAAGAGAGGGGCGGGGGGTGAGGGTATTGCAAGGAGGAGGAGGAGGAGAAGGGAGACAATTCTTAGGAAGGAGAAACAAATATGGAGAAAGGGAGGGGGAGGGAGGGAGAGTTTAGGCGACACAGCGAGGGGAGGAAGGAGGAGAGGGTGGAGGAGGGGGTAGAGGGGGGGGGGAAGCGGACGTACCATGAGGAATTATAAACATTCAAGTTTCATCTCCACACACACAAAATATAATAATAATAATAAAATAAAAGTAATATACATATACAAAATCAAACCTCAGAACAAAAATAAATAAAAATGAAATGAGAACAAAGAAAAAAAGTAATACATATATATATATACATATAAAATTAAAAACTCCGAACAAAATAAATAAAAATGAAATGAAAACAAATCAAAACACACACACACACACACACAAAACAAAATAAAGAAAAAAAGACACTTCCCCTCGAAGCCCATCCCCTCCCCTCCCTCCACTCCTCCGCTCCTCTCTCTCTCTCTCTCTCTCTCTCTCTCTCTCTCTCTCTCTCTCTCTCTCTCTCCCTTCTGTCCTTTCTTTCTCTTTCTCTTTATCTTTATCTTTCTCTTCTTCTTCTTCTTCTTCTTCTTCTTCTTCCTCTTCCTCTTCCTCTTCTTCTTCTTCTTCTTCTTCTTCTTCTTCTTCTTCTTCTTCTTCTTCTTCCTCTTCCTCTTCCTCTTCCTCTTCCTCTTCTTCTTCTTCTTCTTCTTCTTCTTCTTCTTCTTCTTCTTCTTCTTCTTCTTCTTCTTCTCCTCCTCCTCCTCCTCCTCCTCCTCCTCTCTCTCTCTCCAGTTCCGTACCAACCATCATAGAGAGAGGACGTGACTTTTTTTTCCCTCTGTGACCTGGTGTGACCTCAGTCTGCCAAATCACCCAGACAATGGGGCCCATAGAGACCTTTCGATTTCAAGTGAACGAGTGCGTGTTCATGAAATATCTGTGAAGATCCAAAGCTACTTACAGTGAAAGTGAAAAAAAAACATTAATGAATTCAAACCAGATATATGTGTACTTATGTGAGGAATCTGTGCGGTCTCTACGCTAACCGCACCCAAGTAAATAGGTGAGGTCTGTTTGTGTGCGACATTTCAGCGAATGATCTGACCTCAGAACACCTGTGTATACAATGGCTACCCAAGCCGGGTTTTCTCTGTTGACGGAGATGGACATCTCAGCAAGTGATACGAA
The DNA here is from genome assembly GCF_042767895.1 of Penaeus vannamei. NCBI lineage: Eukaryota > Metazoa > Arthropoda > Malacostraca > Decapoda > Penaeidae > Penaeus > Penaeus vannamei. The sequence goes on from NC_091565.1 coordinate 42,354,719, forward strand.
TACTGAGAACGAACGAACAAAGAAAAAAGCAAAAAGACAATTGAGTAATGAGTCTGCAGAACTTGTATCCCCCAGCCATATGTGTGCATATTTCAGGAGGGACACGAAGCTAGTGACACATGGGGACAAATACCGTTGGGTGTCTCAAGTGTTGAAGATGGCTCCTTATAACAAGACTAAAGGAGCCCTAGAATTAAGACTAGGTCGAAATAACATCTACGTACGCTGTAAGAATGAAGAAATTCTTAAACGTATAACCACGACCGGAGCGGCAGGAGAAATCCTCGAAATGAGCAGAGCTTATGGCAGAGGACACTGCACTAACCTCGTTGTGTTCGATGTCCCGAGGGAAATTGACACCAGTGAGGTCACCGAATACAATGAAAAGATTATACACGCTAAACGCATTCAATTTAACGGTAGAATGACACAGCGGCTCATTATCACTTATGAAGGGGAGAAAATCCCCCAAACCATCAAAATTGTGGAGGGCATGGCACCTTTCAGGTGCGCTGTCTTCAAATCCCTCACCCCATTTTGCGCCAACTGTTCCAGATGGGGGCACGGGGCACGCGCCTGTCCCCGCGAGGAGCCGCGCTGTCGGTACTGCGCGGCCGCTCACATGAGCAGGGAGTGCGCCGAAAAAATCGCACAGGGTAATCGACTCCCAAGGAAATGTGCCAATTGCAGACTTGAACATAATGCAAACTCTCCATTATGTGCATACTATCCGAACGATAGAAAAAACAAATTGCTAAAGAAACAACAGGCTGTTCTGCCTTCTTGCAATCCCAAGCCATTTCCTCGTCTTAACGATGAGGCCGAATTCCCCCAGCTTGGGAGGATAAATGTGGCGAGGTATGCTGAAAGTAAAATCTCTCCAGCCGTACTATCGGCATCAGCTCCTGCTCCAGCGCCAGCCTCAAGGTCTGCTTCAGCCCCTTCAGTGCCAGCTTCAGCTCCTACTCCAGCGCCAGCTTCAGCTCCTGTTCCAGCGCCAGCGCCAGCTTCAAGGTCTGCTTCAGCCCCTTCAGTGGCAGTTTCAGCTCCTGCTACTTCGGCATCGACTTCAGAACCTGCTTCAACACTAACATCGCTTTCGACATCTACTCCACATGTCTCAGCACACACAGCAGTTTCGGCTTCTGCACCTGCTTTAGTGCCATCGCCGACTCCACAGGGAAGACAGGACCTACTGCAAATGCTGATGCAGAAAATAGAACAAATGATGCTCATGATGCAGCAACAATTTGCTCAACAATTACAATTCCAGGAAAAAATGTTTTCAGTGCTCTTTGGACAACGGTTTACCCTTCTACAACCTGTAGAAATTGAAAATCAGGTGACAAATGATGGCCCACAGTGACTTTAAGTGTACCACAATGGAATATCAAGAATTACTGAAACATTGTTCATTTTTGTAAAATCGTGTATATGTGTTTTTTTTCAGTTATTACATAGATAACAAATAAGGTGAGCACTAAGGTGCAGCCCTTCAGGCATGTATACTTAATGTTTGACTTTGGCCCTTAAGTCAGTATAAGTTCAGCCAGATTGGGTAGATGCTCGGCCATCTTTCCCTGGCTTTTTACAGGGCATGTAAACTGCTCTGTAAATAAATGTTTTCAAATCAAATCAAATCTCTCTCTCTCTCTCTCTCTCTCTCTCTCTCTCTCTCTCTCTCTCTCTCTGTCGCCAGCGCCTCCGCCAATAAATAACAAGCGTGCAACACTGCGGCTTTCGTCACACAACCTGCAATATAATTTGCAATCACTCCCGAAGCCGAACCGACGGACGGGACGCGAACCAGACTCTGTACAGTGAGCGAATCAAAAAAGAAAAAAAGAAAATAAATAAATAAGTGAATAAATTAAAAAATCGAAAATCATTACCGTCACTTCGGAACAGCATTTAAATTCATCCTCCATCTCCGTATTTTTCTTCTACTCCTCCTTCTCCCCCTCCTCTCCTCCTCCTTCTCCCCCTCCTCCCTCTCCCCACTCTCCCTCCCTCCTCCTTCTCTCCCTCCCTCTCCTCCTCCTTCTCCCTCTCCCCACTCTCCCTCCCTCTCCATCCCCTCCTCCTCTCCCCCTTCCTCCTCCTGCCCCCTCCTCCACCTCCTCCTCCTCCCTCCCCATCCTCTCCTCCTCCTCCTCCCTCTCCCCACTCCCCTCCTCCTCCTCACCATTACCACCACCATTATCACCATCACACGCCCCCCCCCCCCCCCCTGCACCATCCCGTCACCATCCCCGTTGCAGAGCGCAGGTGTGGCGCTTGCCCGGATGGTCATTATAATTAATTGTTTATCACTGTGGGCGGCCCAGGAAAGCAAATAGGACAAACAAACACATTATTCATAGACAAACCTTGCCGACATACGGGTTCTCTCGCCCTCGCTTTCTCTCTTTCTCTCTCTTTCGCTCCCGCTTTCTCTCTTTCTCTCTGTCTGTCTGTCTGCCTGTCTATCTGTCTGTCTCTCTCTCTCTCCTTTCCTCCGTCTCTCTCTGTTTCTTTATTTAGCTTTCCGTCTCTGTCAGAAATAGAGATAGATAGAGATAGATAGAGATAGATAGAGATAGAGAGAGAGAGAGAGAGAGAGAGAGAGAGAGAGAGAGAGAGAGAGAGAGAGAAAGAGAGAGAGACAGAGAGAGAGAGAGAGAGAGAGAGAGAGAGAGAGACAGAGAGAATCCCTCGCCGCACTTACAAATAATATCCGACCCATAAATCAGAGACCAATTACTCACATCTCACTGGGTAATATGTCATCACTAAGGGCGATAGTAAGGGGAAGGGGGGCTAGAGATGGGGGGGAGTAGGGGGGAGAAAAGTCGAGGGGAGAGAGGGTGGGGGTTAGACAATGGGGGGGGGTAGGGGGAGATAAGTCGAGGGGAGGGGTGGGTGGGGGTTAAACAATGGGGAGGGGGAGATGTAAAGCGGGGGGAAGGGGGGTAAAGTGAAGGGGAAGGGGTGGGGAAAAGGGGAGAGCTAAGACCACGGGGGGAAAGGAAGGGGATATCAAAAGGGGAGGAAGAGGGGGGAAGGGCAAATCAAAGGAAGAGAAGGAGAAGTTAAAAAAGGGGGATACAGGGAGATGGATAAATCAAGGTAGGAGATGGAAGGGTTAAATAAATAGAGGAGGAGGAAGAGAAGAAAGAGGGGGAGGAGGGGGAAGAAGAGAAGGAGGAGGAGGATGAAGAGAAAAAGGAGGAGGAGAAGGAGAAGGAGGAGGAGGAAGAATAGAAACAGGAGGAGAAGGAGGAAGAAGAGAAACAGAAGGAAGAAGAGAAAGAAAACGAGTAGGAAGAGTAAAAAGAGAAAGAAAACGAGAAAGAAGAGAAAGAGAAAGAGGACAAGGGAGAAGAAGAACGAAGGGAAGGAGGCAGCGGGGCCAAGATAAGGTCATACGAGAGCCCAGCGTTTGATCAAGCAAGGACGGATCGAACAGCGACCAATCGTAAATCAAAAGCCATTGAGAGCCTAATCTGAAGACGGGAATCCCCAGGCGGGACACGCGTGGATGCAGGGATGGCTGACGAGATGGCGATGAAGAGGAAGAAGAAGGAGAAGAAGAAGTAGAAGAAGAGGATGGTGATGATGATGAAGGAAGAAGGAAGAAGAAGAAGAAAAAGATGATGATGATGATGAAGGAAGAAAAAGAAAAAAAAATGAAGAAGAAGGAAGAAGAAAAGAAAAAGATGATGATGAAGAAAAAGAAGATGAAGAAAAAGAAGATGAAGAAAAAGAAGAAGAAAAAAAGATGGCGATGAAGAAGACGAAGAAGAAGAAGAAGATGATGATGATGAAGATGAAGATGAAGGAAGATGAAGAAGAAGAAAAAGATGATGATGATGATGATGAAGGAAGAAGGAAGAAGAAGAAAAAGATGATGATGAAGAAAGAAGATGATGATGAAGAAGATAATGAAGAAGAAAAAGATGATGGTGATGAAGAAAGAAGAAGAAGATGATGATGATGAAGAAGAAAAAGGAAGAAGGAAGAAGAAAAAAATATATATATACCTTTTAAATATATACCTATGCATCTATCATCCATGTACTCAGCCTTTGACAATATAAAGTAAATAAACTTAAACCGTTTTCTACCAGTCTCTTCCTCCCTCCTCCTCCCCCCCATCCCTCCCCCTTCACCACCACCCCCCCATCCCTTCACCACCACAGCTGCCCTCCCTCCCTCCCTCCTCCCTCCCCCTTCACCACCACAGCTACCCTCCTCCTCCTCCCCCTTCACCTGCCACAGCTACCCCCTCCCTCCCCTTCACCACCACAGCTACCCTCCCTCCTCCCCTCCCTCTCTCTCCCCTCCCCCCACCGTCTCCGCCGCCGCATGCCGACGTAGCAGCGCACTCCTTGAATATTCGGAGGAGCGAGTGACTGCTGCCAGGCGCTGAGTCACACCTCACGGGACCGCCTCTCTCGCTCTCTCTCTCTCTCTCTTCTCTTTCGCTTTCTCTCTCTCTCCCTTTTCTCTTTCTCTGTTTTTCTCTCTCTCTCTCTTTTCTCTTTCCCTGTTTTCTCTTCTTCTTCTTCTTCTTCTTCTTCTTCTTCTTCTTCTTCTCTTCTTTCTTTCTCTCTCTCTTCTTCTTCTTCTCTTGCTTTCTCTCTCCCATTCGGAAAAAAAAACAGCAAACTCGATCGAGATGAGGGGAGGAGGAAGTGGAAAGACAGAGAGAGAGAGAGAGAGAGAGAGAGAGAGAGAGAGAGAGAGAGAGAGAGAGAGAGAGAGAGAGAGAGAGTGACAGAGAGAGAAAAGAGAGAGTGACAGAGAGAGAAAAGAGAGAGTGACAGAGAGAGAAAAGAGAGAGTGACAGAGAGAGAAAAGAGAGAGTGACAGAGAGAGAAAAGAGAGAGTGACAGAGAGAGAAAAGAGAGAGAGAGAGAGAGAGGGGGGGGGGTAACCACCAGGGGTCTAATGGTCCGCGACATACACTCTGCATTATCCTTCTCCTTGTGTTTTGTATGTTGTTTGGTTTGCTTAAAAGAAATTAAGACAGAACATATTGTATGAGAGGAAGAGCAAGAAACTGATGATGTGAAAGTAATAAAAAAAATAGATTAAACAGTTAAAAAGACAAAAAAAAGAAGTTGGGGGTAATCAAGGTAAATAAAAAGAAAAGAAAAAAAATGGAAACAAACACAACAGAAGAATCCAACAAACACACACCAGACCAAACTCAAAAAGCCAAATAAAACAAATAACGAATAAAAATACACGAACCTCCACTATACCCTAAAAAGAAAAGCAAAGAAAGGAAGAGAAAGAGAAGAAAAGAAAAGAGAAAAGAAGAAGAAGAAATCATCCCTCCAACCCACGTCACAAACAAGAAGATAAAGACCCATTTTTCCTCCTGTGTGCATTCGACGGATTCCTTAGCGCCCCCCCCCCTCCTCCACCTCCTCCTCCTCCTCTTCCTCCTCCCCCTCTCCTCTCCTCTCCTCTCCTCTCCTCTCCTTCTCCTCCTCCTCCTCCTCCTCTCTCCTCTCCTCTCTTCTCCTCTCCTCTCGTCTCCTCCCCTCCCCACCTCCGCCCACGCTCGCCCGCACGCCCGCGCCCTCTGCCGTGAATCCTGTAGTCCCTCACTGACGCCCTTCTGCCTCTCCCGCCCGCACGCCCGCACGCCCGCACGCCCACACGCCCGTCCTCCAGGGATCGCCCGGGGTCATTTCCCCGAGGGACCGTCGTTCAGCCCTCTCAACGCAAGCCTGTTCGCCACTCCGATCTCTATCTCTCCTCTCTTCTGTATTACCCCGTCTATCTCTTCGACTCTGCCTGTCCCTTCCTTTATCGTCTTCCTCTTATCCGATATTCCATCTCGCACCAAATCCATCGGATTCCCGACGATTTATCATCCGTTGCCGTCCCTTCTCGTTCGCTTATCGGGACAACTTCCCTGTCCTCTTTGTCTATCTCCGTCTCCATTGGCCGTCCGAGGTGTCACAGCCAATACGAGAGCGAGATCTGGCGGCCTCCTGGTCCCCCCCCCCTCCTGGGCTACAGTTATTCCTCACCCCCCACTTTGGCTACAGCAATTCACCCCCCTCTCCCCCTCTCTTCCCTCTCGCCTTGGCTAGAGCAATCCCCTCCCTCCCCTTAGCTACAGCAATTCTACCGACCCCTCCCCCTTTGGCCACAGCAATCGCCCTCCCCTTTGGCTAGAGAACCCCCACCCCTCCCCTAGGCTACAGCAATCCCACCCCTCACCTTGGCTACAACAAACCCTCCCCTTCCTCTTGGCTACATCAACTCACACCCACCTTGACTACAACACCACCCCCTCCCACCCTGCACCTTAACTACAGCAATCCCATCCCCTTCCCCTTAGCAACACCCCCTCCCCCTTCCCCCACTACACTACAGCAATCCCATCCCTCTTCCCCCTTACCAACACCCCCTCCTCCCTTCCCCCACTTCACTACAGCCATCCCACCCCTTCCCCCTTACCAACACCCCTCCCATCCCCCGCTTCACTACAGCAATCCCACCTTCCCCCTTACCAACACCCCTCCCCCTTCCCCCACTTCACTACAGCAATCCCACCCCTTCCCCTTACCAACACCCCCTCCTCCCTTCCCCACTTCACTACAGCCATCCCACCCCCTTCCCCTTACCAACACCCCCCTCCCATCCCCAAGTTCACTACAGCAATCCCATCCCCTTCCCCTTACCAACACCCCCTCCCCCCTTTCCCCCACTTCACTACAGCCATCCCACCCCTTCCCCCTTACCAACACCCCCTCCCATCCCCCGCTTCACTACAGCAATCCCACCCCCTTCCCCCTACCAACACCCCCTCCTCCCTTCCCCCACTTCACTACAGCAATCCCATACCCTTCCCCCTTACCAACACCCCCTCCTCCCTTCCCCACTTCACTACAGCAATCCCACCCCTTCCCCCCTACCAACACCCTCCTCCCTTCCCCCACTTCACTACAGCAATCCCATACCCTTCCCCTTACCAACACCCTCCTCCCTTCCCCACTTCACTACAGCAATCCCACCCTTCCCCTTACCAACACCCCCTCCTCCCTTCCCCCACTTCACTACAGCAATCCCATACCCTTCCCCCTTACCAACACCCCTCCTCCTTCCCCCACTTCACTACAGCAATCCCATACCCTTCCCCTTACCAACACCCCTCCCATCCCCCGCTTCACTACAGCAATCCCACCCTTCCCCTTACCAACACCCCCTCCCTTCCCCCATCCCCCACTTCACTACAGCAATCCACCGCGTTTTAACAGCGTCGCCCCCCCCCCCGGCCTTTAACACCCCTCCCTCCCCCCCTCCGCCGCCTTTTAAACCCCCTCGTCCCGGAGCGCAAGTCACCCGACAGCTTGTTAGACAGCCCCAGACGCCCATTGACTGATTGCATCTCCGCTATCCGCTAGTTAGGCCGGTCGGGGACAGCGGCGGCGGTCGAGTCGGTCGCGCGGAGAACTGGCTCTGCGGCTTGGGGTTTGGGTTGGTTGGCTTGCTTTGTTTTGATTGTTTGGTTTGGATTGGTCTGTTTTCATTGTTTTGTTTGGTGTGTTTTGATTGTTTGGTCTGTTTTGCTTGCTTTGTTTTGATTGTTTTGTTTGGTTTGTTTTGATTGTTTTGTTTGGTCTGTTTTGATTGTTTTGTTTGGTTTGGTCTGTTTTGCTTGCTTTGTTTACTTGTTTGGTCTGCTTGCTTGTTTTGATTGCTTGTCTACTTGCTTGTTTTGATTGCTTTTTGCTTGTCTGGCCCGCTTGTTTTTCTGTTGTTGTTTTGCTTCTTTAAGACTACCTGTTTTGTTCGCATGATCGGGTACTAATTAAAAAGTCGAAATCTTGTTTGTTTTTTTCCTTGTCTGGTCTAGTCAGCTTGTTTAGCCCGATTGACTGATTGATTGACTGCTTGTTTTGGTCTCTTGCTTTTTTTTACTTATCTGCTTGATTGCTTGGTTCCCTGACTTGCCTCGTTAGCCGGGCTCTCGTTATCGCAGCGGTCATCTGTGTTCGACGCCGCTAATAACCTAATTACCTGCTCGGACGTGAGTATGATGGCGGCCAATTAAAATGCCAGAGCACAGAGCGTGTGTGTGCGTGCGTGTGTGTGTGTGTGTGTGTGTGTGTGTGTGTGTGTGTGTGTGTGTGTGTGTGTGTGTGTGTGTGTGTGTGTGTGTGTGTGTGTGTGTGTGTGTGTGTGTGTGTGTGTGTGTGCGAGTGCGAGTGCGAGTGTGTGTGTGTGTGTGTGTTTGTGTGTGTGTGTGTGTGTGTGTGTGTGTGTGTGTGTGAGTGAGTGAGTGAGTGAGTGAGTGAGTGAGTGAGTGAGTGAGAGAGAGAGAGAGAGAGAGAGAGAGAGAGAGAGAGAGAGAGAGAGAGCGAGAGAGAGAGAGAGAGAGATAAGAGGGGACAGGAGAGAGAGAGCATGTGTATGTGCAAACGCGTGTTGTTGAGACAGCACGAACATGCACGTACACTTTATGTACGTACACATGTGCGCGTGGGAAGATCCTCCGGAGAAGACCCTACTTCGAGCGTGCGTGCGTGCGTTCGTCCGTTGGCGTCTAAACCCTTTATGGCCTAATTAACACCCCGCCTCTCAGGTCCCTTCGACCTCTTTAATTACTACCTGATCTTTTACTGCCGGTATAACCTCTTTACTCATCACCCTCCCCCCCCACCCCCTCTCTCTCACCCCTCTCCGTCCTAATCCTACCCGGGGGTTACGAGGGGGTGGGAGGAAGAGGAGGAGAAGGAGGAGGAAGAGGAGTAGGAAGAAGAGGAGGGGGAGGAGGAGGAAGAGGGGGGAGGAGGAGGAGGGAGGAAGAGGAAGAAGAAGAGGAGGAGGAGGAGGAGGAAGAAGAGGAGGAGGAGGAGGAGGAAGAAGAAGAAGAAGAGGAGGAGGGGGAGAAGGACGAGAGGGGGAAGAGGAGGAGAAGGAGGAGGAGGAGGGGGTCATTAAAAAGACCGAAACTGCTGGCGAAGTCCCCAACCCACCCCCACCCACCCCGCCCCGAAATGAGGAAGGAAAAATGACGGGGCTGTGGGAACGACGTGGGGCGACGTCGGACCGAGAGCGATAGATAGCCCTAAAAATAGACTTTGCGGACCATTGCGCACTATTTTCGCAATCAATTATCATCTCTCTCTTCTGCAAATACTGTTTGCATTATGTGGGATTCGATGGCTAATATGTAGATATTAAATTTGCTTCAGAATATTATATAATACCTTCAGTAAAGTCAGTATTATCAGGAAATGACACTGCCAACCGCAAAAAAAATTGACAATTGTAATTAGTCATTTAATCCGCTATGATTTTCTAGTTATTGCAATCATCGTAGCATTAAAAATATATACACAAAACAATATTCTAATTTACTCCGGAATAGGAGTGAAAAAACAACGTAAATATGAATACAAAACAATTATTTCTAGGAACCGCAATAATCTCCGTCGCATAATTCTCTCTCTCTCATTCACTCTCTTTCTCTCATTCCCTTTCTTTCTCCCACGCATTCTCTTTCTCCCACTAATTTTTTCTCTCATTCATTCTCTTTTTCTCACTCATTCTCTTTCACTTCCTCACTCTCTTTCTCTCCCTCACTCTCTTTCTCTCATTCACTCTCTTTCTCTCCCTCACTCTCTTTCTCTCCCTCACTCTCTTTCTCTCCCTCACTCTCTTTCTCTCACTCACTCACTCTCTTTCTCTCACTCACTCACTCTCTTTCTCTCACTCACTCACTCTCTTTCTCTCACTCACTCACTCTCTTTCTCTCACTCACTCTCTTTCTCTCACTCACTCACTCTCTTTCTCTCACTCACTCACTCTCTTTCTCTCACTCACTCACTCTCTTTCTCTC
>NC_091565.1:42374568-42399568 GCF_042767895.1 Penaeus vannamei
TGTCCTTTTTTTTCTTCTCTCCTTTTTTTCTTTTTTTTTTCTTCGTCTCCTTTTTTTTTTTTTTTCTTCATGTCCCTTTTTTTTCTTCTTCTGCTCTCCTTTTTCCTTTTTCTTTTCTTTTTTTCTTCTTCGTCTCCTCTTTCTTTTCTTCTTTTTTTTGCTTCATGTCCTCCTTGAGTAATGGTTCTATCACCACCGGTCTCCTTGCTTCCTTCCTCCGTCTAAGGGAGGTCTCCGCTTTTATCTCCTTTGCTCTGAAACCCTTATCTCTTACTTCGCTGTGTTCTGAAGCCCTTATCTCTTGCTTCACTGTCCTCTGAAGCTCTTATCTCTTGCTTCACTGTCCTCTGAAGCCCCTATCTAGTTTCACTTTACTTGGAAACCCCTATTTCTTGCTTCACTGTGTTCCGAAACCCTTATCACTTGCTTTCCAGTGTTCCGAGGCCCTTACCTCTTGCTTCACTGTCCTCTGAAACCCTCGTATCTTGTTTCACTTTACTCTGAAACCCGTATTTCTTGCTTCACTTTACTACAAGTCCTTACTGTGCTTCACTTTGCGAGGAAAGTCTTATCTTTTGTTTGGTTTTGCTCAAGGCCCTCTCTAGAGAAAGAGAGAGAAAGAGAGATAAAGACAGAGAGAGACAAACAGACAAATATAGAGATAGAGAATATAAGAGAGAGAGAGAGAGAGAGAGAGAGAGAGAGAGAGAGAGAGAGAGAGAGAGAGAGAGAGAGAGAGAGAGAGAAATATGAGAAAGAGAGAGACAAAAAGACACTGAGATAAGCGCCAAAAAGGGGACAGAGAGAGAGAGAGAGAAGCCAACACAAAAGACAGCGAAAGCAAGGAGAGAGACATAAGTACATTTGGGGAGAACGGGGGAGGGAATGGGGTGGGGGGTCCCCATTAAGTGACGAGACTTGATGTACAATGTCAACACCTCCCCCTCCCCCTCCCCCCCTCCCTCCTTAGCACCCAAGTACCAAGCACAGCCCCTTTTCTCGCCAAGAGGAACTCCAGAAAGGGTAGAAAATCCCTCAGGATAATACCTCCCCCCCTATCACCATGACACTAGCCCCCCCCCCACCATCCTCATTTCCATATATCCTTCACCGCTATTCAATATCCAAGAAAGTTCGAAAGGGAACGTAAAATAATCCATCAAGTGCCGGGCACAGCGCCATACATTACACTGCCCTCCTCCCCTCCCCCATCCCTCAATCTTTCCCCCTCCACCCCCATATCCCCCAACCTCCTCGTCTCCCACGCCCCCTGTGCCCCCATTCCCCCTCCTCTCCCTCCTCCTCAGTCACCCTCCACTCCCCCATCTCCCCCACAGTCTCCATCCACTGCCCCCTCCACCCCCTCCCCTCACCAACCACCCTCCTCTCCTCTCTCCCCCTCCCCCACTCACCCTCTCACCACCCTCTCACACACCCTGCTTTACATAGCTGCGTGACAACACCTCAGCATCCGTCTTCGTCACGAACGCTAGGGGGTGTCCCCAACCCCCCCCACACACACACCCCCCCTCCCCTCTCCCTGGACATCTACCCCCACCTCCCATCGCGCCCTCTCAGTCTCCCCCACCCCCCTCCCCATCACCTCTCCTCCCCAAATTTATTCCCCATTCCCCCCCCACCTCTCAGTCTGCACCCTTCCTATCCACCCTTTTCCTTCTCTTCCTTTCTCTTCCCCATCCTCTCCTCTTATTCTACACCCCTTCCTCTTTCCTCCCTATCTTCTTTTCCCCCATCATAGCCTTCAGTCTGTCCTCCTCCTCCCTATTCCCTACCTCTAACCCTATTCCCTGTTTCTCATACCCTCTTTCACCCTCCCTCTTACCCCTTACCCCCCCCACCCCACCGGTCACCCATCAGTCACCCTTGGTCTTGTTATCCTATGCCTGTTATCCTACACCTGCCTCTCTCGCCTCCCCTTTCGACCTTTATCCTTCTGTTCCTTCTATTTCCTTTTTCCTTCCGGATATCATTGTTTTTCTTTCTTTTCTCCTAACTGTATGATACTGTTTTTTTTTTATTGCTTTCGTTTTCCTTCTCCTTATTTAATATTGTGTCGATTTCCCTTTTTTCTCGAACATTCCTTTTTCATTTCTTTGATCTTTATATCCAATATAATAATTTTCTTTCCCTCCTCCTTCCTCCATCCTTACTCTTCCTTCTCCTATTCCTCCGCCTTCCCCTCCCATTCCTCCTCCTCCTCCTCCTCCCATTCCTTCTCCTTTTCCTCCTCCTCCCGCTCCCATTCCTCCTCCTTCTCCTCACATTCCTCCCCCTCCTCCTCCTTCCCCTCCCATTCCTCCCCCTCCTCCTCACATCCCATTCCTTCTCCTTTTCCTCCCCCTCCCCCTCCCATTCCTCCTCCCCCTCCCCCTCCCATTCCTCCTCCTTCTCCTCCCCCTTCCATTCCTCCGCCTTCCCCTCCCATTCCCCCTCCTCCTCTTCCTTCCCCTCCCCCTCCTCCCCTCCTCCTCCTCCTTCTTACATTCCCCCTCCTCCTCCTCCTCCCCCTCCCATTCCCCCTCCTCCTCCTCCTCCTCCCCCTCCCATTCCCCCTCCTCCTCCTCTTCCCCCTCCCATTCCTCCTCCGTCTCCTCACATTCCACCTCCTCCCATTCCTCCCCCTCCCATTCCTACCCCTCCTCCCTCCCATCCTTTCTTCACGTCCCCAAGTGAGTAAGTGGCAAGCCTTCATGACATCATAGATTAGCATTATGACGTCAGCCAATTAGTTGATTGGGGCAAAAGAGAGCCAAATGGCACGGCGTCATTAAGCTCATGACACTGATTGATGATGAAATGGCACCTCGACCGTGATGCGAGTATCATGAGATGATCCTGAATTTCATGACTCTATTGAAGCTCGCGTGCGGGCGCGCAGTCGCTTCCAGGAATATGCTGTTAGACTTTGCCAGCGGGGCTTCATCACACACTTTCATACACATGCATAAAAACAAATACAATTTTTTCTCTCTCTTTCTCCCTCCCTCCCTCCCTCCCTCCCTCGCTCTCTCTGTCTCTCTCTCTCTCTCTCTCTCTCTCTCTCCCTCTCTCCCTCTCTCCCTCTCTCCCTCCCCCCCTCCCTCCCTCCCTCCCTCTGTGTGTGTCTCTGTGTGTGTGCCTATCTATCTATCTATTTATAGATATATTAATACATATATGCATACATACATAGGAAGAAAGAGAGATAAGTAGATAGATAGATATAAACACTATACAAAAAGTACGTTTGAATTCTCCAAGACACTCGTCCCATTCTTCATCCACGGGAGGCACTCGCCGCTCCCGGTTTGGCACCTTCCCGTTCGCACGTGAAACCTTCCTCCTGGCACTCCTTCCCCTTCGCAGCCTAGCACGGCAGCCTTCGAGGCCCTAATCCTGGCCTCCCTATATCCCTCTCTTCGTCACCCTGGCACCATCAGAGCCCTCTCCTCGTCACCCTGGCACCCTCATAGCCTTTGCTTCGTCAGCCTGGTACTCTCATAGCCTTCTCTTCGTCACCCTGGCACCTTCAGATCCCTGCCCTCGTCCCCCTGGCACCCTCAGATCCCTCTCCTCGTCACCCTGGCACCCTTAGAACCCTTTCCTCGTCACCCTGGCACCCTAAAAGCCCTCTCCTCGTCACCCTGGCACCCTCATAGCCTTTGCTTCGTCAGCCTGGTACTCTCATAGCCTTCTCTTCGTCACCCTGGCACCTTCAGATCCCTCTCCTCGTCACCCTCAGAGCCCTCTCGTCACCCTGGCACCTCAGATCCCTCTCCCCATCAACCTATCACCCTTAGAACCCTCTCCTCGTCACCCTGGCACCCCCCACGGCCCTCTTCCGACCCCCAAAACACCTGCATTCTCTCCTGGCACCCGCGTCGCTGACACCGGGGAGGCGGCGGCTGCTCCTCCTCCTTCGTCTCGGGACAGTATCGGCCGAGATCGCGAGTCTGGGGGCTCTACTCTGGCACGTCCGCCACCTGCCGCCGTCTGCCGCGTCTCGGAGCGTTCGCGGCGCCGTGGCAGAGGGCCCTCCGTCCATGCGGCTCCGTCGTTGCCTGCCTGCGCGGTTACTCATCGTCGCTCACTCACTCATTCGTTCATTCACTCACTTATTTATTCATTCGTTCATTCACTCATTCATCCATTCACTCGCTCACTTATTCATGCATTCATTCACTCATTCATTCATCCACTCACCCATTCATTCATTCACTCATTCGTTCATTCACTCACTCATTCATTCATTCACTCACTCATTCGTTCACTGACTCATTCATTCATTCACTCACTCATTCATTCACTCACTCACTTATTCATGTATTCACTCACTCATTCATTCATTAACTCGCTCATTCTTTCATTCATTCACTCACTCACGTCGCTGCCAAGAGTGAAAGTCGTACCCTTGTCCACAAAACGTGTCTCCTAGTTCAACCGACTTGTTGAACATGCCGCGATTAGAGTTCACGGTTCCTTGTGTCTTTGTTCACGCTTACTCCATCCCCTCTTCGCGCTAATATTTATCGCCCGTCCGCCTCCTTCCCTCGTGCGTTCGAGTCATCGCGTCCCTCTTGTTCAGCGGCTGTTCATCCCTCCATCGTCAACATCGTCCCCCGCGCTCTCTTTTCGACGCCTGGAAGTTCAAAAGATCCCCCGCTCTCTCGTCCGCGTTCACACGAGGGCGGTTCACGAGTTCAACGAAGGCTTCCTCCTTCCTCCGATACCTGCGCGTTCCCTCGGTCGCTCGAAGAGAAGACACGTCCTTGTAATAGCCTCTCTGCATGGGCCTACCCTCGCTCCCTCCCCCTCCTCCTCCTTCATCCTTCTTCCTGCTCCCTCCCCTCCTCCTCCTTCATCCTTCTTCCTGCTCCCTCCCCTCTTCCTCCTCCTTCATCCTGCTCCCTCCCTCCTCCTCCTCCTTCATCCTGCTCCCTCCCTCCCTCCTCCTTCATCCTGCTCCCTCCCTCCCTCCTCCTCCTCCTTCATCCTGCTCCCTCCCTCCCTCCCTCCTCCTCCTTCATCCTGCTCCCTCCCTCCCTCCTCCTCCTTCATCCTGCTCCCTCCCCTCCTCCTCCTTCATTCTGCTCCCTCCCCTCCTCCTCCTTCATCTTCCCTTCCCCCACTCCTTGTATCCCTATATTCCACCCTCCCATCTTTTTTCCTTCCCTCCCCCACTTCCTTCCTCCTTGCTTCCGACACTCCCTCTATCCTTCTCTTCCACTTCCCACCTTCTTTCCTTCCCTCCTCCTCCATCATCTTCCCTCCTCCCCCTTCATCTTCTCCCCACTCCCTCTATCCCTCTCTCCCACCCTCCCATCTTTTTTGCTTCCCTTCCCCACTTCCTTCCTCCTTGCTTCCGCCACTCCTCTATCCCTCTCTTCCACCCTTCCACCTTTCCTTCCCTACTCCTCCATCATCTTCCCTCCCCCACTTCCTTCCTCCTTCCTTCCCCCACTCCTTCTATCCCACCTTCCCTCCCTCCTCCTCCTTCATCTTCCCTCCCCCACTTCCTTCCTCCATCCTTCCCCCACTCCCTCTACCCCTCTCTTCCACCCTCCCACCTCCTTCCCATCCCTCCTTCCCTCCCTCCCTCCCTCCTCCCCTAAACGACCTTCCCTCCGCCCGAACTTCCCCCAAAACGTCCTTCTTCCCTCACCCATTTCCCCCAAAACGACCTTCTTCCCTCACCCGCTTCCCCCAAGATTTCCTCCAGGCCAGACGCCCTCTTCGTCACACTTCCCCGCGACATTTCCCCCCAAAACAGACCGACAGAGAGAGCTAACCGGTTTCCTGGTTCCCTTTGTCTCAGGAACGTCAAATTCGGAGCCGCCGACCATGAAATCGTCCCAAAAAACGTTTTTGTTTCCTTATTGACAGGAAACGAGGCTTTTGTTGCCGAGGGGTGGCGTGCGCGTGGCCAGCTCTTTCTCTCTCTTCTTTGTTCGTCTCCGTTTCTGTCTGTTCGTCTGTCTCTCTCGTCTCCTTTCTCCATCCCTATCTTTTCCTCTCTCTCTCTCTCGTCTCCTTTCTCCCTCCCTATCTTTTCCTCTCTCTCTCTCGTCTCCTTTCTCCCTCCCTATCTTTTCCTCTTTCTCTCTCTCTCTCTCTCTGGCTCCTTTCACTTTCTTCTCTCTCTCTCTCTCTCTCTCTCTGACTCCTTTCTCATTCTCTCTCTCTCATTTCTCTCCCCCTTCCTATTCCAATGTCTCCCTTTCCCCCTTACTCTCCATGAGCCCCCTTCCCTCCGCCCTCCCGCTACCCTTCACCCCCACCTCCCTCTCCCCCTCCCCCTCCGCCCCTCTCAGCGTCACCGCATTAATAAACATGCGCGTCCGCCCTGGAGTACGCCCGCGCCCGCCCATCCGGAAGCTCGCCGCCCGCTCTAACAAGCAGCCCTGCTTGCGGCGGCGGCGAAGGAGGAGCTCGCTCCGGCGGACGACAAAGCGCCGCGACGTCTGCTCGTCTGTGTGCGCGCGCGCGTGACCGCCATGGCAAGTGCGCCCGCGAGGGAGTGGTAGTAAATGTATGGTAATTTATCGGCCCCCTGTCACTCTAAATTGTTGCTTAAGAAGAACAATTTTACCATATAAATAACACGCACAAAAGAAGCGGCCCGGCCTGGCCTCCTCCCGCGGGCCGAATTCGCCCTTCGGCTCCCAGGGCACAAGGGCGACTTTCCCCGCTTCCCCTCAGCTGGCATAAAGTCCAGACTTAGTCCGGACTTAGACGCCGCCGCCGGCCTAAGTCCGCGGCGCTCGACACTAAACATTTAAGCGCCGAGCCCGACCGCGAATGCCCCGTGACGTCATGCCCGGGGGGGCTCGGGGGCGCGAAAGAGAGAGGGGGAAGAGACAGAATAATAAGGTGGATAGTAAGATAACGGGAAGAATGAGTAACGGGACGACTAAAAAAAAAAGCAAAGAATAATGACGTGATGAAGATAAAGAAGACAATAAATGCAGCTGAATAAAAAAAACGGAACAGAAATAAACTCTGACAAAAGGCCATAAAAGAAAGAGAGAGAGAAAGATAGAGAAACACAAACATATGCAAAAAAAAAAGAAGAAAAAAAAAAAAAAGCTTGCATCTCCATATAAGGACAAACTCCCACACCAGACTACCACAAATCTGCAATTTTACTTTGCAACATTTCTCCTTGCATCATCCCTGCAACATGGCAAAAAAAGGCCACGAACCAAGGACCGCTCCCTAAAACTCCTTAAAAAAAGGGAGGTCAGGCTCTACTCCCACTCCCGAC
The DNA here is from genome assembly GCF_042767895.1 of Penaeus vannamei. Classification (NCBI taxonomy): domain Eukaryota; kingdom Metazoa; phylum Arthropoda; class Malacostraca; order Decapoda; family Penaeidae; genus Penaeus; species Penaeus vannamei. Next base: position 42,381,833 of record NC_091565.1, read on the forward strand.
CCCCCCCCCCTCTCCATGGCCCTCCTCCTCCTCCTCCTTCTTCTTCCTCATCATCATATTCTTCTTCTTCCTCAATATCTTCATCATCTTCTTCTCTTCTTCCTCATTATCTTCGTCTTCTTCTTCTCCCTCCTCATCTTCTTCTTCTTATTCCTCATCATCTCCTTTTTCTAAATCTTCTTCTCCTCTTTGCTTCACCTCCCATCCTCAAACTTGCAACTCCGCTACTTCCCCTTCCACTTCCTAACCCTCCTTCCCTTTGAAACCCTCCTCTTCCTCTTCCCTTAAACCTCCACTCTCCCCCTCCTCCAAAAACCTCTTCCACTCCCCCCCCTTCTACTCCTAAAACCCCCTCCACTCCCCCCCTTTTCCTAAAACCCAAGAAGAAGAAGAACAAGAACAAGAAGAAGAAGAAAGAAAGAAAGAAAAGAAAGAAAGAAAGAAAGAAAGAAAAAAAAAGAAGAAAAAAAAAGAAAAAGAAAAAAAAGAAAGAAAAGAAAAAGAAAAAAAAAGAAAACAAAAACACCGCAACGACACATCTCACCGCCGCGTCACCGCCTTGCTATGTCTGTTATTATTAGTGACAGCCTTTCCTTTATGCGTGTCCGCCGCACTCAAGTCCTCGAGTCCTCCTGAAGTGCGCCCACTTGGACCTCAGCCTTGACGCGGCGGGGGCGGCGATGCGGACAAGTGGCTCGCTCACGGAAAGCGTCGCGGATAAACAGGGGAATAAATGAGATATTAGAGAATAAAAAGAAATGGATTGGAATGAAATAAGATGGATAATCAACAAGGAAGGTAAGTAATTTGGTTTATATGAAAAAACGACAAAAATATATAATCGAAATAAAAGAAGAAGAATAAATATAAAAAACAATAAAATATAATCTATAAAATTATAATAAAAATAAATATAAAAAACAAGAAAATATAATCTACAAAATAACAATAATAAAGACAAATATAAAAAACAATAAAATATAACCTACAAAAAAAAAAAATATATATATATATATAAATCAAACCATTACATGAAACAAAAACGAACACAACAAAACAAGAAAGACAACAACCACAAGAAGAAAATATAAAATAACAGAAAAAAAAAGTAACGAAACAGAAAAAAATAATAACGAAACAAAAAAAAATACATCAAACCGAACCAAATGACAATGAAAAACGAAACACGAAAAGGACCACAAAGGCTACAAAACCCACACTGAAGCCAGGACGTCTGATTCGCATTCGTGTGTTCGGACAAGCGGCTCCTCTGGCTTCATCGGGCATTCGTGACACGCGCAGAAAGGGAAGTCAAATCGGGACGGGTTCGAATGCGCGAGAGATCACCCTCAAGACATGGTACTACTATTATTATTAATATTATCATCATTATCATTAACTATTTATCAATTTATTATTATTATTATCTATTCATTAACTTATTATTTTTTACTTATCATTATCATTAAATTATTATTATTATTATCATTATTATTATTATTATTATTATTATTATTATTATTATTATTATCATTAACTTATTATTATCATTATTATTATTATTAACTTATCAAATTAGTATTAGTAACTATTATTACTAACGATTATTAACTGCTACGCAAAACTATAATCATAATAATAATGATAATAATTATAATAATAATAATAGTAACGACAATAATAACACTAACAACAAAACATCAAAACAATAATAAAAAGCGAAACAATGACAAATCAATAGAACTCTATAAACAAATACTTTTAATAGAAAGAACAAATATGTAAATATATACTGGATACATACATACATACATACACACACATAAACAAACACGCACGCACGCACGCACACACACACACACACACACACACACACACACACACACACACACACACACACTAAATAAATAAATAAATAAATAAATAAATAAATTATATATATATATATATATATATATATATATATATATATATATATATATATATATATACATTACGGTTCTTCTTCATACCCTTAAGGCCCGCGGGTTAAGGGGAGGCAAAGGGGTAGAGTCCCTGCGCACGAGGGGTCACTCACGCCCCCCCACCCCCCACCCCACCCCCCTCAGCCTCCGACAATTTGTATCTGTCGCTGTAACAATGAACCTCGTTGGGGTGCAGTGTGATTGGGACCCCCCCCCCTACCCTACGTCCCTAACCCCCTCTTCCACTCCACCCCCACTTTGTCTCAATCCTTTCTATCACCTCCTGCCCCTCCCTCCCCCCGCGCCCCCTGAGGACATTCTTCGCTCTCTGCTTCTTATTCTCTTCTTCTGATACAATTATTTTTCGTTTTTGCATTTCTTGTTCTATGGTCATTTCTAATTCTTTCTTCTTCTTCTTCTTCTTTTTCTTCCTCCTCCTCCCTTTACTTCCCTCTTCACCTTCTTTCTTCATATTTTTCTAATTTCTCCTTTCCTTACTCCTTCCACCTCTTCCTCCATTTCCACCTCATATTCAAAACATGTCTCTCACTTTTTTTTCTTCTTTTCATCTCCTCCTTTTCATCCCCCTTCACCTTTCTTATCATTATTCTCATTTCTCCTTTCCTTCTTCCTCCCCCCTCCACCTCCTTCTCCTCCTCCCCCTCTCCTTCCTTCCCCTCCCCTTCACCTCCACCTCTCTCTCCTTCCCCTTCCTCCTCCACCTCCCCCTCCCTCTCCTCCTCCTCCCCCTCCACCTCTCCCTCCTCCTCCTTCTCCTCCCCTTCACCTCCACCTCCCTCTCCTTCCCCTTCCCCCCCTCCACCTCTCCCTCCCTCCCCCTCCCCCTCCCCCTCCTTCTCCCCCCCCTGATATCCACAACATCTGTCTCTCTCTTCTTGACACGCGAGAGCAACTTGTGAGCAATGCAGAAGAAACTTTAAAAGGAAAAGGGCGAGAAACTCTCAAAAGAAAGAGAGAGAGAGAGAGGGAGAGGGAGAGAGAGAGAGAGAGAGAGAGAGAGAGAGAGAGAGAGAGAGAGAGAGAGAGAGAGAGAGAGAGAGAGAGAGAGAGAGAGAGAGAGAGAGAGAGAGAGAAAGAGAGAGAGGAACTAGCAGACGAGAAGACAAAATAAAGAAAAAAACGTCAAGGGGGAGGAGAGAAGGACGGCGGGATAAGAGAGAAAATGAAAGAATCAGAAGAGAAAGGAGAATGGGAAAAGGAATGACGAATGTAAAAAGGAATGACGAATGGGAAAGCGGAATGTGGACAGACGAAGAAGAATGGAGAAAAGAAGGAGAGCGACAGACAGAAAGATAGATATAGAGAGAAAGAGAAAGAGAGAAAGAGAGAGAGAGAGAGAGAGAGAGTGTGAAAGAGAGAGAGAGAAGAGAAGAGAAGAGAAGAGAAGAGAAGAGAAGAGAAGAGAAGAGAAGAGAAGAGAAGAGAAGAGAAGAGAAGAGAGAGAGAGAGAGAGAGAGAGAGAGAGAGAGAGAGAGAGAGAGAGAGAGAGAGAGAGAGAGAGAGATAGAAAGAGAAAGAGAAAGAGAGAAAGATAGAAAGAGAAAGAGAGAAAGAGAAAAAGATAGAAAGAGAAAGAGAAAAAGACAATAAAAATAAAAATAAAGACAAATTAAGACACATCCACAAAGACACACAGAATCCACCGTCGATGAATAACTAGCCAGTCCTTTCTCAGACGACGCCCGAGAGGAATCGACGGCGTCACGACCAGGACGACTCCGGGTACGACCGATAAATCAGCTGGTCGTCATCAGCTGGTCGTCATCAGCTGGTCGCCATCAGCTGGTCGTGGCGGCCCATTCCTCATCATCGCTAATTAGGCCTAGTCCAGTCGCCGAGAGGGGGTGGGGTTGGGGAGGGGGTTGATGGGAAAGAGGGAGAGGGGGGAGGGGAAAGGGGGAGAGAGGGGAGAGGTGGAAAGGGGGAAAGAGAGGGGAGAGGGGGAAGAGGGAGAGATAGGGAGGGGAAAGGGGGAGAGGGGAGAGGGGGAAGGGGGAGAGAGAGGGGAGGGGAAAAAGGGAGAGGGAGGAGAGATACGGAGGGGGAAGGAGAGAGGGAAGGGAGGGGAAAGGGAAGAGGAAGAGGAGCGAATGGGATGAAGGAAGGGAAGAGGAAGAGGAGCGAATGGGATGAAGGAAGGGAAGAGGAAACATTGCACAATAAGAGAGAGAATCGAAAAGCGGGTTAAAAAAGAAGGGAAGAGAGAAGTTGGAGGGAAAGGAAGGGCTGAGAGAGGAGAGGTAGTGAGGGGAAATGTTGAGAGAGGGGAAGGAAAGAGAGAGGAAAGGGAAAGGAAGGAAGGAAAGAGAGAGGAAAGGGAAAGGAAGGGAGGAAAGAGAGGAAAGGGAAAGAGGGAGGAAGGGAGGAAGGAGAGGAGAGGGAAGAAAGGGAGGAGAGGAAAGAGAGGAGAGGGAAGAAAGGGAAGGGAAGAAAGAAAAGAAAGAGAAGAAAGAGAAGAAAGGGAGAGGGAGGGAGGGAAAGAGGGAAGGCAGGAACAAAAGTCTACCTACTACGATACCTCGACGGCCCAAATTAAACCCCGCTCCGACCAGGCGAACCTCATCTTCCCCTCATTTTCCAAGTCCGAGGCCAAGTCGAGATCGCTCTCCGTCGAACTCGATCTCTCTCGCCTCCAAGCCTGTTGTCGCAAACTTGCCCCGACGACGAGACAACCAAGTTAAGCCAATTCAAACTTGCTTTAAAGCGTTTTGTGATGATGGCAGCGATCGCGTGATAAGCCAAACGGACATCATTCCCGTTCCACTATTTTTAAATCAACATTAAAAGGTAAAAAAAAACCTGACACATTCAATATATAGTCAGTCGTGTTTATGGATGATTTAACGGATGCAATTAACTAATGACTGAGCCAATCAAGGGTCTGGGGACGGGGCAGCGTCGACGGGAGCAAATCATTTGCATATTTACATAAGATCGAAGGCAAATTACGTTAAACACAAGGAAAGAGTAATGGTAATGGTAATGTAAACAGCAATAAGAACATTGATGATGATGATAATATAAATAGTAATAGTAATAATAACAATAATGACAATAATAATAACAAAAACAAAATGATAGTAACAACAAAAATACAATAATAATGATGATAACGATAACAACAACAACCCAAACCCCCCAACACGCCCGCGACAAACAAACAAACAAACAAACAAATCCAACACGGAATCACCCCATTCACAAAATCAAAACAAAAAGTCCCTTTCCTCGCGCGCTTTTAGATGCCCCTTTGAGCCCATTGACAGCCGACGCGCCAGGGAGGAGCTAAGGGCCCTTTTCTCCCTCGCTCTCGCCCTTGGGACCTCGCTCTCGCCCTTGGGACCTCGCTCTCGCCCTTAGGAGCTCGCTCTCGCCTTTTTCTCCCTCGCTCTCGCCCTTAGGACCTCGCTCTCGCCCTAAGGACCTCGCTCTCGCCCTTTTCTCCCTCGCTCTCGCCCTTGGGACCTCGCTCTCGCCCTTTTCTTTCTCGCTCTCGCCCTTAGGACCTCGCTCTCGCCCTTTTCTCCCTCGCTCTCGCCCTTAGGACCTCGCTCTCGCCCTTAGGACCTCGCTCTCGCCCTTTTCTCCCTCGCTCTCGCCCTTGGGACCTCGCTCTCGCCCTTTTCTCCCTCGCTCTCGCCCTTAGGACCTCGCTCTCGCCCTTTTCTCCCTCGCTCTCGCCCTTGGGACCTCGCTCTCGCCCTTTTCTCCCTCGCTCTCGCCCTTAGGACCTCGCTCTCGCCTTTTTCTCCCTCGCTCTCGCCCTTAGGACCTCGCTCTCGCCCTTTTCTCCCTCGCTCTCGCCCTTGGGACCTCGCTCTCGCCCTTTTCTCCCTCGCTCTCGCCCTTGGGACCTCGCTCTCGCCCTTAGGACCTCGCTCTCGCCCTTTTCTCCCTCGCTCTCGCCCTTAGGACCTCGCTCTCGCCCTTAGGACCTCGCTCTCGCCCTTTTCTCCCTCGCTCTCGCCCTTTTCTTTCTCGCTCTCGCCCTTAGGACCTCGCTCTCGCCCTTTTCTTTCTCGCTCTCGCCCTTAGGACCTCGCTCTCGCCTTTTTCTCCCTCGCTCTCGCCCTTAGGACCTCGCTCTCGCCCTTTTCTTTCTCGCTCTCGCCCTTAGGACCTCGCTCTCGCCTTTTTCTCCCTCGCTCTCGCCCTTAGGACCTCGCTCTCGCCCTTTTCTTCCTCGCTCTCGCCCTTGGGACCTCGCTCTCGCCCTTTTCTTCCTCGCTCTCGCCTTTTTCTCCCTCGCTCTCGCCCTTAGGACCTCGCTCTCGCCCTTTTCTTCCTCGCTCTCGCCTTTTTCTCCCTCGCTCTCGCCCTTAGGACCTCGCTCTCGCCCTTTTCTTTCTCGCTCTCGCCCTTAGGACCTCGCTCTCGCCTTTTTCTCCCTCGCTCTCGCCCTTAGGACCTCGCTCTCGCCCTTTTCTTCCTCGCTCTCGCCCTTGGGACCTCGCTCTCGCCCTTTTCTTCCTCGCTCTCGCCTTTTTCTCCCTCGCTCTCGCCCTTAGGACCTCGCTCTCGCCCTTTTCTTCCTCGCTCTCGCCTTTTTCTCCCTCGCTCTCGCCCTTAGGACCTCGCTCTCGCCCTTGGGACCTCGCTCTCGCCCTTTTCTCCCTCGCTCTCGCCCTTGGGACCTCGCTCTCGCCCTTAGGAGCTCGCTCTCGCCTTTTTCTCCCTCGCTCTCGCCCTTAGGACCTCGCTCTCGCCCTAAGGACCTCGCTCTCGCCCTTTTCTCCCTCGCTCTCGCCCTTTTCTTTCTCGCTCTCGCCCTTAGGACCTCGCTCTCGCCTTTTTCTCCCTCGCTCTCGCCCTTAGGACCTCGCTCTCGCCCTTTTCTTTCTCGCTCTCGCCCTTAGGACCTCGCTCTCGCCTTTTTCTCCCTCGCTCTCGCCCTTAGGACCTCGCTCTCGCCTTTTTCTCCCTCGCTCTCGCCCTTAGGACCTCGCTCTCGCCCTTTTCTTCCTCGCTCTCGCCCTTGGGACCTCGCTCTCGCCCTTTTCTTCCTCGCTCTCGCCTTTTTCTCCCTCGCTCTCGCCCTTAGGACCTCGCTCTCGCCCTTTTCTTTCTCGCTCTCGCCCTTAGGACCTCGCTCTCGCCTTTTTCTCCCTCGCTCTCGCCCTTAGGACCTCGCTCTCGCCCTTTTCTTCCTCGCTCTCGCCTTTTTCTCCCTCGCTCTCGCCCTTAGGACCTCGCTCTCGCCCTTTTCTTTCTCGCTCTCGCCCTTAGGACCTCGCTCTCGCCTTTTTCTCCCTCGCTCTCGCCCTTAGGACCTCGCTCTCGCCCTTTTCTTCCTCGCTCTCGCCCTTGGGACCTCGCTCTCGCCCTTTTCTTCCTCGCTCTCGCCTTTTTCTCCCTCGCTCTCGCCCTTAGGACCTCGCTCTCGCCCTTTTCTTTCTCGCTCTCGCCCTTAGGACCTCGCTCTCGCCTTTTTCTCCCTCGCTCTCGCCCTTAGGACCTCGCTCTCGCCCTTTTCTTCCTCGCTCTCGCCCTTGGGACCTCGCTCTCGCCCTTTTCTTCCTCGCTCTCGCCTTTTTCTCCCTCGCTCTCGCCCTTAGGACCTCGCTCTCGCCCTTTTCTTCCTCGCTCTCGCCTTTTTCTCCCTCGCTCTCGCCCTTAGGACCTCGCTCTCGCCCTTTTCTTTCTCGCTCTCGCCCTTAGGACCTCGCTCTCGCCTTTTTCTCCCTCGCTCTCGCCCTTAGGACCTCGCTCTCGCCCTTGGGACCTCGCTCTCGCCCTTGGGACCTCGCTCTCGCCCTTGGGACCTCGCTCTCGCCCTTGGGACCTCGCTCTCGCCCTTAGGACCTCGCTCTCGCCCTTTTCTTTCTCGCTCTCGCCCTTAGGACCTCGCTCTCGCCTTTTTCTCCCTCGCTCTCGCCCTTTTCTTCCTCGCTCTCGCCCTTGGGACCTCGCTCTCGCCCTTTTCTTCCTCGCTCTCGCCTTTTTCTCCCTCGCTCTCGCCCTTAGGACCTCGCTCTCGCCCTTAGGACCTCGCTCTCGCCCTTTTCTTCCTCGCTCTCGCCTTTTTCTCCCTCGCTCTCGCCCTTAGGACCTCGCTCTCGCCCTTTTCTTTCTCGCTCTCGCCCTTAGGACCTCGCTCTCGCCTTTTTCTCCCTCGCTCTCGCCCTTAGGACCTCGCTCTCGCCCTTTTCTTCCTCGCTCTCGCCCTTGGGACCTCGCTCTCGCCCTTTTCTTCCTCGCTCTCGCCTTTTTCTCCCTCGCTCTCGCCCTTAGGACCTCGCTCTCGCCCTTTTCTTCCTCGCTCTCGCCTTTTTCTCCCTCGCTCTCGCCCTTAGGACCTCGCTCTCGCCCTTGGGACCTCGCTCTCGCCCTTTTCTCCCTCGCTCTCGCCCTTGGGACCTCGCTCTCGCCCTTAGGAGCTCGCTCTCGCCTTTTTCTCCCTCGCTCTCGCCCTTAGGACCTCGCTCTCGCCCTAAGGACCTCGCTCTCGCCCTTTTCTCCCTCGCTCTCGCCCTTAGGACCTCGCTCTCGCCTTTTTCTCCCTCGCTCTCGCCCTTAGGACCTCGCTCTCGCCCTTGGGACCTCGCTCTCGCCCTTTTCTTCCTCGCTCTCGCCTTTTTCTCCCTCGCTCTCGCCCTTAGGACCTCGCTCTCGCCCTTTTCTTTCTCGCTCTCGCCCTTAGGACCTCGCTCTCGCCTTTTTCTCCCTCGCTCTCGCCCTTAGGACCTCGCTCTCGCCCTTTTCTTCCTCGCTCTCGCCCTTGGGACCTCGCTCTCGCCCTTTTCTTCCTCGCTCTCGCCTTTTTCTCCCTCGCTCTCGCCCTTAGGACCTCGCTCTCGCCCTTTTCTTTCTCGCTCTCGCCCTTAGGACCTCGCTCTCGCCTTTTTCTCCCTCGCTCTCGCCCTTAGGACCTCGCTCTCGCCCTTTTCTTCCTCGCTCTCGCCCTTGGGACCTCGCTCTCGCCCTTTTCTTCCTCGCTCTCGCCTTTTTCTCCCTCGCTCTCGCCCTTAGGACCTCGCTCTCGCCCTTTTCTTTCTCGCTCTCGCCCTTAGGACCTCGCTCTCGCCTTTTTCTCCCTCGCTCTCGCCCTTAGGACCTCGCTCTCGCCCTTTTCTTCCTCGCTCTCGCCCTTGGGACCTCGCTCTCGCCCTTTTCTTCCTCGCTCTCGCCTTTTTCTCCCTCGCTCTCGCCCTTAGGACCTCGCTCTCGCCCTTTTCTTTCTCGCTCTCGCCCTTAGGACCTCGCTCTCGCCTTTTTCTCCCTCGCTCTCGCCCTTAGGACCTCGCTCTCGCCCTTTTCTTCCTCGCTCTCGCCCTTGGGACCTCGCTCTCGCCCTTTTCTTCCTCGCTCTCGCCTTTTTCTCCCTCGCTCTCGCCCTTAGGACCTCGCTCTCGCCCTTTTCTTTCTCGCTCTCGCCCTTAGGACCTCGCTCTCGCCTTTTTCTCCCTCGCTCTCGCCCTTAGGACCTCGCTCTCGCCCTTGGGACCTCGCTCTCGCCCTTTTCTTCCTCGCTCTCGCCTTTTTCTCCCTCGCTCTCGCCCTTAGGACCTCGCTCTCGCCCTTAGGACCTCGCTCTCGCCCTTAGGACCTCGCTCTCGCCCTTAGGACCTCGCTCTCGCCCTTTTCTCCCTCGCTCTCGCCCTTGGGACCTCGCTCTCGCCCTTTTCTCCCTCGCTCTCGCCCTTTTCTCCCTCGCTCTCGCCCTTAGGACCTCGCTCTCGCCCTTGGGACCTCGCTCTCGCCCTTGGGACCTCGCTCTCGCCCTTTTCTCCCTCGCTCTCGCCCTTTTCTCCCTCGCTCTCGCCCTTAGGACCTCGCTCTCGCCCTTGGGACCTCGCTCTCGCCCTTGGGACCTCGCTCTCGCCCTTTGCTCCCTCGCTCTCGCCCTTTTCTCCCTCGCTCTCGCCCTTAGGACCTCGCTCTCGCCCTTGGGACCTCGCTCTCGCCCTTGGGACCTCGCTCTCGCCCTTTTCTCCCTCGCTCTCGCCCTTTTCTCCCTCGCTCTCGCCCTTAGGACCTCGCTCTCGCCCTTGGGACCTCGCTCTCGCCCTTGGGACCTCGCTCTCGCCCTTTTCTCCCTCGCTCTCGCCCTTAGGACCTCGCTCGCCGCCTCCTACGCACTCCCGCCGAGGAGCTGGGAGTGAGTAAGAGTAAAATGGTAATGGTAGTTGGAGTTCGAGTAATAGTAATAGTAACTGTTATAGGAGTAGTACTCTAGTTAAGTACTAAAGTAGCTGAGGTAAGGTACTTTGAGTTAGAGTAATAGTAAGAGTAACTTTTATAGGAGTAGTACTATAGTTAAGTAGGTGAAGTAAGGCAGTGTGAGTTAGAGTAATAGTAATAGTAACTGTTATAGGAATAGTACTATAGTTAAGTAGGTGAATTAAGGTAGTTGGAGTTAGAGTAATAGTAACAGTAACCGTTTTTTGTAACAGTACTACTGTAGCAAGTAACAAAAACAGTTATGGTGACGGTCATAGTAATAGCAATAACAACAGTCATACTAACAGTAATGGTAAATGTATAATTGGTGATGATAATGATAATGGTGATAATGATGATGATGATGATGGTGATGATAATGATAATGATGATGGTGATGATGACGATGATGATAATGATGGTCGTCACAGGGGTATACAACGAATGTTATAAGACAAATCATACACGAATGATAGTGGTGACGATGACAACTAATCAAAAACAAATCATAAATAACTGCTGATAAGAAAAAAAGAGAAAGACGCAGAAAAAAGCCAACAAAAAGAAGAGACCGAGAAAGAAAAAGAAAAAAAGAAAGAAAACAAAACGACAAAAACACGAATATAACCGTAAAAAGAAGAGACCGAGAAAGAAAAAAAAAAACCAAAATAAAACGACAAAAAACGAATAAAACCGCAAAAAGAAGAGACCCAGAAAAAAAAACGAAAATAAAACGACAAAAAAAGAGAAAAAAACCGCAAATAGAAGAGACCGAGAAAGAAAAGAAAAAAACGAAAATAAAACGACAAAAAACGAATAAAACCGCAAATAGAAGAGACCGAGAAAGAAAAAAAACGAAAATAAAACGGACAAAAAAACGAATAAAACCGCAAAAAGAAAAGACCGAGAAAGAAAAAAAACGAAAATAAAACGGACAAAAAAACGAAAATAAAACGGACAAAAAAAAACGAATAAAACCGCAAAAAGAAGAGACCGAGAAAGAAAAGAAAAAAACGAAAATAAAACGACAAAAAACGAATAAAACCGAACGGGGCCCCGCTCATCGAGACATGTTGCAACCGGACCGACAGACATTATCAGTCAATTAATTCCGAGAGAACCGCCTGGAGGTCGATCACGAGGACGAAGTCGTTTCAAACTCGACTTTTTCATCACCCATGACAAAAAAAAAAAAAAAAAAAAAAAAAAAAAAAAAAAAAGTGATGGTTTAAATGAAAAAAAAAGTATGATGGTTTAAATGAAAAACAGAAAGAAAAGAATGAGGGTTTGGATTAAAAAAAAAAAGGGAATGAGGACTTTAAAAAAAAAACTGTAAAATGTCAGTAAAATTATTTGACACAAAACGTTTTTAAAGCAGAGCGTTAAAAAAAAAAAAAAAAGTTGCTTCCTCTTAACCCGCCCCCCGGCTCCTCCACCTCCCCCCCCCCCTGCCCACTCGCACCTGTCGGGCGCAAAACTCGTAAATGAAGAGCGTGTAACATTGTCATTAAAGGGAAGAGGGGGGCGTTCGGCGTACACACGCACGCACACATACACGCACACACATGTACGCACACACGTACGCACGCACACGCACACGCACAGGCAGGCACAGACACCTACAGACACACACGCACACACACGTACGCACGCACGCACGCAGACGCACAGGCAGGCACAGACACCTACAGACACACACGCACACACACGTACGCACGCACGCACAGGCAGGCACAGACACCAACAGACACACACGCACACACAAACCCATCTCCCGAAAGTTTCCGAAAATGGGACCAACCGATGCACGTTTCATGGACCCCCTCACCCTCTTCCCTACTTCCTTCTCTTTCTTTCTTTTTCTCCCTCTGTCTCTCTTCTCCCTCTCCTTATCTTCCTTCACCTCTCTCTAGAATTTGCTTTCCTCTCCTCCACCTTCTTTCCCACTCTCTCTCGATCTCCTTTCCTCTTAATCACCCTCCTTTCCCTCCCTCTCCTTTCCGCTCCCTTTCCTCTCCTTCTCTCTCTCTCTCTCTCTCTCTCTCTCTCTCTCTCTCTCTCTCTCTCTCTCTCTCTCTCTCTCTCTCTCTCTCTCTCTCTCTCTCTCTCTCTCTCACACTCACACACACACACACCCTCCCTCTTCCCTCTTTCCAATTCCCTCTCAGAACCCCTTCCATCTCCCTCTCTTCCCCCCACCCCCTTCCACCCACCCACTCTCCCTCCCCTCCACTCACCCACTCTCCCTTCCATCCCCCACCCCCCTCCACCCACCCACTCTTCCCTCCCCTCCCATCCCTCCCTCTCTTCCCCCCACCCCCACCCCCCGCCATAATCACAGCTTTCTCACGAGAATTATACCCCCATTCACGCACCATATGATTACCTCATAGTGCCCCGGATCCCTAACTAATCTCAGCATGATACCTGGGGATAATTAGGGACCCTTGCAACGTCGTTAAATGCGGCTGCAAGGATGGGGCAACACGCAAAGAAAACGGGGGGTTGGGGGAGGTTAGGGAGAGGGAGAGGGTGTGGGGAGGATAGGGAGGGGGATTGGGTGTGGGGAGGATAGGGAGAGGAGGAGGATAGACGTTCAGATAGGAGAGGGGATTAGAGAGGGAAAGGAACCGGGGGAAAGAAGGAGTGCTAGGAGGAGGGATGGGGGAACGAGGAAAGGGGAAGAATGGGGAGACAGGGAGGGGGAAAGATAGGGAGACAGGGAGGGGAAGGATGGGGGAGACAGAGGGAGGGGGCATGATAGGGGAGAGGGGAGGAGGGAAAAGGAGGGAGACAGGGAAGGGGAAGGAGGGAGAGGGAGAGGAGGAGGAGAGGAAGGGGAGAAGGATAGATGGAAGAGGGATGATAGGATGGAGACGATATGGAAGAAGAGATAGGAAGAAGAGTGGGGATGGGAAGAGCAAGCGAAAGAGCAGGCGAAAAGAGAGGATAGACAAAAAGAGAGGTAAGGTGTGTGTGGGAAAAGAAAGAAAGAAACTAAAAGAAGGAGGAAGTAAAAAAGGCATGGGAAAGAGCGAAAAATGCAGAGCGAGAGAGAGAGAGAGAGCGAGAGCGAGAGCGAGAGAGAGAGATAGAGAGAGAGAGAGAGAGAGAGAGAGAGAGAGAGAGAGAGAGAGAGAGAGAGAGAGAGAGAGAGAGAGAGAGAGAGAGAGACGCAATTAATTCCTCAAAAATCAAACCAAACAAATGGACAAACAGACACGAAAACATCAACCCGAGACCACCACACCACCCTCACCCTCCACCTGATCTCGTCCTCGACCTCACCTCGTCCTCGACCTCCACCACCCTCACCCTCAACCTCACCTCGTCCTCCACCACCCTCACCACCTCAACCTCATATCGTATCCACCACCCTCACCCTCAGCACTCACCTCGTCCTCGACCTCCAACTCACCTCGCCCTCCACCTCGCTCCTCCGTCCTCGACCTCACCTCATCTTTTAACTCACCTCGTCCTCCACCACCCTCACCCTCCACCTGACCTCGTCCTCGACCTCCGACTCATCTCGCCCTCCACCTCGCCTCGTCCTCGACCTCACCTCATCTTCCAACTCACCTCGTCCTCCACCACCCTCGTCCTCACCCTGACCTCGTCCTCGACCTCCACCACCCTCACCCTCAACCTGACCTCGTCCTCGACCTCCACCACCCTCACCCTCAACCTGACCTCGTCCTCGACATGACCTCGTCCTCGTCCTCGTCCTCGACCTCCACCTCACCTCGTCCTCGACCTCCACCACCCTCGCCCTCAACCTGACCTCGTCCTCGACCTCCACCACCCTCAACCTGACCTCGTCCTCGACCTGACCTCGTCCTCGATCTCATCCTCGACCTCGCCCTCGGCCATGTCACACTCGGGCGGGCGCCGCAAATGTCATCCATTCCGCGCGCATAAATATGTTCCCTTAAATTTCGCCGCCGCCTGACCAGTGCCATTCGAGGGCGCGCTGATGCCTCTCAAGGGGTCGTGGTCGCGGGAGGGACACAGGGCCACGATGCAACGGTTTTACTCTCTCTCTCTTTCTCTCCCATTCTCTTGCTCTCTCTCTCTCTCTCTCTCTCTCTCTGTGTCTTTCTCTCTTTCTCTTTCTCTCTCTCTCTATTGCTTTCTCTCCCCCTCTCTCTCTCACATTCTCTCTTTATCTTTTTCTTTCTCTTTCCCTCTCTCTCCCTACCTCCTCCCTCTCCCTCTCCTTCCCCCTCCATCAGTTTATCTCTCTCTCTCTCTCTCTCTCTCTCTCTCTCTCTCTCTCTCTCTCTCTCTCTCGCTCTCATTCTCTGGCTCTCTCTCTCTCTCTCTGTGTCTTTCTCTCTTTCTCTTTCTCTATCTTCTCTATTGTTTTCTCTCCCCCTCTCTCTCTCACATTCTCTCTTTATCTTTTTCTTTCTCTTTCCCTCTCTCTCCCTACCTCTCCCTCTCCCTCTCCTTCCCCCTCCATCCAGTTTATCTCTCTCTCTCTCTCTCTCTCTCTCTCTCTCTCTCTCTCTCTCTCTCTCTCTCTCTCTCTCTCTCTCCCTCTCTCTCCTTTTTAGGCCACGACAGCAGGAGGTTACAGACTGCACCCTGTCATCGTGTCATTAGCACTGACTCGGGTGATGACAGGTGCATTGTGCATTTGGGAAGGGGGGGGGGGCGTGTGTGTGTGTGTGTGTGTGTGTGTGTGTGTGTGTGTGTGTGTGTGTGTGTGTGTGTGTGTGTGTGTGTGTGTGTGTGTGTGTGTGTGTGTGTGTGTGTGTGGTGTGTGTGTGTGTGTGTGTGTGTGTGTGTGTGTTTGTGTGTGTGTGTGTGTTTGTGTGTGTGTATGTGTGTGTGTGTGTGTGTGTGTGTGTGTGTGTGTGTGTGTGTGTGTGTGTGTGTGTGTGTGTGTGTGTGTGTATGTGTGTGCGCGTGTTTGTCTCCTTCCGTGCTTGCGTTCGTGTGCACGCCCGCTTACGTTAACACCTGCCCGCCCACGTCCACCAGGTATTCCTCCGGGCCCTTCGCGCGTCCACTCAAAAGTCCCGCATCCACTTGCAGAGCTGACACGCCCCCCCCCCCCCCGAACGCATCCGCACGCACGCACGCACGCAAACAATTACCGCTGATGAAACCGTAAGTTAATTACGAGGCCTCAGCGCGGAGGAAGCAATCTAGGGCCTGCAGTGCGGGAGAAACTATTCCACTTCTAATTGCATTGGGCGGACGACGCGAGAGGCACGGGCGGCCCCTCTCCCCCTCTCCCCCCCTCCCCCTCTCCCTCCCCCGCGCCCGCACCCACGCGCCGAGGACGGGCGGCCTCGGACACGGCGGGAGCGCACGCCCCTGCCTCCGCCGCCCACGATAACGGCGGGGGGTTTTAGCGGCACTTTCCTGCTGATGGAAGCAACGCGGAAGTGAGAGAGAGAGAGAGAGAGAGAGAGAGAGAGAGAGAGAGAGAGAGAGAGAGAGAGAGAGAGAGAGAGAGAGAGAGAGAGAGAGAGAGAGAACCAAGAGAGAGAGAGAGAGAGAGAGAGAGAGAGAGAGAGAGAGAGAGAGAGAGAGAGAGAGAGAGAGAGAGAGAGAGAGAGAGAGAGAGACAGAGAGAGAGAGAGAGAGAGAGACAGAGAGAGAGACAGAGAGAGAGAGAGAGAGAGAGAGAGACAGAGAGAGAGACAGAGAGAGAGAGAGAGAGAGAGAGAGAGAGAGAGAGCTATGTATAAAGAAACAGAGATAAATAGACAGAGAGAGAGAGAGAAACTCAGGAGAGAGAAGATAGAGAGAAATAGGCAGAGACAGACAAGCAGACAGACAGACAGAGAGAAACAGAAAGAGAAAGATAGAGAGAGAAACAAACAGAAAGAGAGAGAAAGAGAGAAAAAAATCCTGCACTGCTGATGAGGAGGAAACAAAATCGCAGCGGCCAGCCTCCCGCGGACAAAGCTTCCCCTGTTCACAAGTCACACGAATAATCATTAAAAAAAAAGAAAAAAAAGAATAAGCCTGAAATAAAAGTTCCAGCAGAGAGAAAGAGAGAGAGAGAAAAAAGGCATCGGTAAAATATGATAATATGCGCATGACTTGCCATCCGGAAAAATAAATGAAAAATTTTCGCATAAACGAAATATATTATTTTCCATACTCGCCAACGCGCACGGCAAGCGCGGAAGCCAAACGGAATTGCGAATGAATATGAACAGTTTTATGAACATTTCTCTCCGTGTAATATAGCGTATGTACAACTGTGCATGCATTGCCGATCGCTACCCACACACACACGCACACACACACACGTGCACACATAAAATACTCTCTCTCACACACACACATCACACGCACAGAGAGAGAGAGAGAGAGAGAGAGAGAGAGAGAGAGAGAGAGAGAGAAGAAGAAGAAGAAGAAGAAGAAGAAGAAGAAAAAGGAGAGAGAGAGAGAGAGAGAGAGAGAGAGAGAGTGAGAGTGAGAGGAGAGTGAGAGTGGAGAGAGAGAGAGAGAGAGAGAGAGAGAGAGAGAGAGGAGAGGAGAGAGAGAGAGAGAGAGAGAGAGAGAGAGAGAGAGAGAGAGAGAGAGAGAGAGAGAGAAAGAGAGCGAAAGAGAGAGAGAGAAAAAGAGAAAGAGAGCGAAAGAGAAAGAAAGAAAAAGAGAAAGAAAGAGAGCGAAGGAGAAAGAATCAAAGAAAGCGAGCGAAAGAGAAAGAAAGAGAGAGAGCGAAAGAGAAAGAATTAAATAAAACAAGCGAAAGAGAAAGAATCAAAGAAAGCGAGCGAAAGAGAGAAAGAAAGAAAGAACGACAGGCAGAAAACGCCACGTAAATCCCAACACTTTACGACACCCCCCCCCCATATCACCCCACCCCCCCGCCCCCCCGACGACACAGGTTGGGCCGAAACGTTACCAAGTCAGCGAAGGCGACGGCGGGGAGTGACCGAAGGCGGAGATAAGGAGGAGGAAGAAGGACGGGAGACGATAAAGACGGGGAGAGGGGAGGGGGAAAGATGAGGAGAATGTGGATGTGGAAGGGGGGGAGGAGAGAAGAGGAGGAGGGGGAGGGGGAGGGGGAGGAGTAGGAGAAAGGAAGAAATGGGAGGGAAGAGGAGGAGGAGGAGGCAGTGGAGGAGAAAGGAAAATGGGGTGAAGGAAAGAGAGAGAGAAAGAAAGAGGAAAAAAAAAATGAATATTTTTAAAAAATAACGAAAAAAGAAATGATCAGAAAAAGCCAAAGAAAGAAAAAAAAAGAACTAAAAAAACAAACAAACAAAAAGAATCCTCATTAAACTGGCATCTGGCACAGAGGCGCCTCCTCGCGGGCGTCCTATGAGAGAAGGAATCCCTTAAGCCGACCCTTTATGCGAGGCGACCCCACGGACCCCGAGGTAAGGCCAAGGACACCACGAGACGAGCCTAAGGACACCCCCAAGGACACTCCCCACCCCAAGGATACCCCGTAGGACCCCCCGTAGGACACCCCAGGACACCCCCCTCCCCCAGGACACCCCCCCAAGGAGTCCCCAGGACACCCCCCCTCTAAGGACATCCATAATTCTCCCCAGGACAACTTCTAAGGACACCCCCTCCCCCAGGACCCCCTAAGGACCCCTCCAAGGAGTCCCCA
>NC_091565.1:42404568-42424568 GCF_042767895.1 Penaeus vannamei
AAATATCCCCAAACTCCCTCAAGTATAATTACTTGGAGACTAGAACCCCCCCAAAAAAAAAAAAAAAATGCCGATGATGAAAACAACCTCATCTTCTTTTGGACATTAAGAGGAGGCAGAAATGTAGAGAGTGGGAGAGAGGGAAAGAAAGGAGGAAGGAGGGAAAGGAAGGAAAGGAAGGAAGGAAGGAAGGAGGGAGGGAGGAGGAGGGAGGAGGGAAGGAGGAGGGAGGAGAGAAGGAGGAAGGAAGAGGGAGATCAAACAGAGGTAAAAATGAAGGGGTGCGCATGGAAGGAGGGGAGAGGGTGGGGGGGGAGGGGAAGAGGGAAGGTTACACATGACTCCACTCTATTTTCACCTTTAAAAAAAAAAAAAAAAAAAAAAAAAAAAAAACAGACAGACATATAGTTCCATGTATCTACGTTGCCTATCCATCACTTAAAAATCCTTCCTTGCACATACATTCCACCAACCATCTACCTGCCGACACGCACACGAACTGCAATACTTATAAACACTTACAAGTACTAGAATTCTTTAAGTATACTTCACTTGGCAATACTTACAAATACCTATAAACACCTACATTTAAAAAATATATATACTAATAAATACAGTATTTACAAACACTTATAAATACCTGCATTTAAAAAATACATATAAATACTAAGAAATACATCACTTAAACACTTAGAATTATTATTATTAGATTATTATATTATATAATTATTAGAATTATTCAAAAAAGATATACTGATAAATAAACTAATTATAAACACATAAAAAAAACTTTATTAAAAAAAGATACACTGATAAATAAACTAATTAAAAACATTTATAAAAAAACTTATATTCAAAAAAGATATACTGATAAAGAAACTAATTATAAAAACTTATAAAAAAACCTTTATTCAAAAAAGATATACTGATAAATAAACTAATTAAAAACATTTATAAAAAAAAAACTTTATTCAAAAAAAAATATACTGATAAATAAACTAATTATTAAAACTTGTAAAAAACCTTTATTCAAAAAAGATATACTGATAAATAAACTAATTATAAAAACTTATAAAAAACCTTTATTAAAAAAAATATACTGATAAATAAACTAATTATTAAAAGTTGTAAAAAACCTTTATTCAAAAAAGATATACTGATAAATAAACTAATTATAAACACCTTAAAAATACCTGCATTTTTTTATACGCACACTCAAGAATACACGCTTTTTTCCCCCTTCCTCCCCCATTCTTTCACCTCAAACCAAAGCCAGCCATAATGACCTCTAGACGCTAATGTTCTCAGGTTCATTATTCAAACTCACTTACCGGAATGTGATAATTATGGAGGGTCAGTCTGGCTCGCCTAACCGCCCTCCCTTCCCCTTCCCTTTCCTCTGTTACCTTCCCCTCCCCCTTTCCTTTCTTCTCTTCTTCTACTTCTCCCTTTTCTTTCTTCTTCTAACTCCCCTTCCATTTCTTCTTCTTCCCTCTCTCTTCCTTCATTCTATCTCCTCCCCTTCCAACTTCTCCCTTTCCTTTTCTCTTTTCTTCTTCTTCTACCTCTCTTCTTCCACTTCTATCTTCCCTTTCTCTTTCTTCTTCTTCTACCTCCTCCTTCCACTTCCTCCCTTTCTCTTCTCTTTCTTCTTCCTACCTCCCCTTCCACTTCTACCAACTTTCCTCTATATCTTTCTTTTCCCTACCCCCTTCCTATCATCTACTTTCCCCTCTCCTTCCTTCTTCTTCCCTTCCCCCTTCCCTTTCCTCTTCCCTTTCCCCCCTTCCTCTGTTACCTTTCCCTTCACCTTCCTTCCCTTCCTTCTTCTATCTCCCCCTTCCACTCCTCCCTTCCCCTCTCTTTCTACCCTACTCACTTCCTACCTTTCTCTTTCTTCCCTCTCCTTACCTACCCCCATCCCCCTTCCTATTCCCCTTCTTCCTCCCCCCTCCTCTCCTCCCCTTCCCTCCTCTCGCCCATATCTTATTACCCCTTAGACCCCTAACTAAGTCTTTATCTTGACCTTTTCTTTCCCTTCCCTCCTTCTATTTTCGCCGTCCTTTACGAGGTATAATCATTACCCTTTTTCTTACTATATATATATATATATATATATATATATATATATATATATATATATATATATATATATGTGTCTGTGCGTGTGTGTGTGTGTGTGTGTGTGTGTGTGTGTGTGTGTGTAAGTATACCGATCAATCGACAAATACATAGATAGATAGACAGATAACCCTCTCCATTTCCCCTTTCTCCTCAATCCATCCCACTCCCCGTCCTTCCTCCCCATGCCCACCCCCACCCTGTCCCCTCGCATCTTCTCCCCACCCTACCCCCACTTCCACCCCCTCACCCCCCATCCTACCCCTCCCACCCTACCCCCACTTCCACCCCCTCCCACCCCCCTCACCCCCCACCCTACCCCCACTTCCCCGCGCCGCCTTCCTTCCGGCAATAAACCAATATTTGACAATTAACCTTCCCTTGTCAACAGAAGGTACGCGGGACTGGGGGCGAGGCGGTGGCACGGGCTACCCGCTCGTTCTCGCCGGGTATCGCGTGCTAATCCTCGGCAAATAAATGGATTCTTGAGGCGGGAGGGCTCGTGGGCTGCGCTCGGCCGGCTCGCGCCATTTTGTAATCTATTTTCGAAATATTTTTAATAAATATTTTTAATTATTATTATTATTATTATTTTATTTGTAGTCTACATCTTGATTTTTTTCTCTATTTTTTCTGATTTTTTTGGTTGGTTTAAAAAAAAATCTAGTCTTCATTTTTTTATTATTATTCTTTCTTTCTCTTTTCCTTACCTCCTTTCTTCTTTTCATCTTTTCCTTCTTCCTTTCCTTTTCAACTTTTCCTTATTTCCTTTCTTTTGGTATTTCTGCTACCCTTCTTTGTCTTTTCCCTTTTCTTTCTTCAGTATTTTTTTTCTTTATTCTTCTTCTCCTCTTCCTACTCATTCCCTATCTCCCTCCCTCCCTCTCTCTCTCTCTCTCTCTCTCTCTCTCTCTCTCTCTCTCTCTCTCTCTCTCTCTCTCTCTCTCTCTCTCTCTTTCCCCTTCCACTTCCCTCCTCTCTCTCTCTCTATCTCTCTCTCCCTCTTTCTCTCTGGTAATCTCTCTCCCCTTCTCCTATCGATCATCACCTTTTATCTTTCCTTTCCGCGCCAATGTTCTCGTCTTCCCCGCACATTTCATTGGCCTTTATCTTCCATCTACCCTTTATTGCCCCTTCCCTTGTTCTCTCTCTTCCCCCTTTGCTCCATTTTCGGTTCAGTGCACAGTAACAAATCGTGACTATCGACTTCCTCTTCTCCATTTCCTCTTTCGTTCCGAGTTTTCCGTTATCTTTCCGTCTCTCTTTTCTGTCTTCCTCTTTCCCCTTTGCTCTCTCATATTCTCGCAAAGCCACTGTTATTCGACTTTCTGCCTCTTCTTCCTTCCTCTCCTTTTTCCTTCTCCCTCTCCTCCTTCATCGCCCCTTCTCCGAAGTCTCTCCGACTCATCTTTTATTCCGTGACTTTTCTTATTCCTCTTTCGTCTTCTTCTTGCATCTTCATCGCACATTCCCGTCTTTCTACCCTCCTTATTCCCTCCATTATCCCTCTTCCCCCCACCCACCCCTCCCTCGACTCTAATCCCTTCTCTTTCAGTTTTTTTTTTCTATTTCTATCTTTATTCTCTACATTCATTTGTTTTCCTCTACGTCGTGTTTTCTGTCAACCCGAGCGAGTCCATTTACATTCATTAAAATAAATAAATAAATAAATAAATAAATAAAAAATAATAAATAAAAAAATAATAAATAAATAAATAAAAAAATAACGCCAACAATACATACATATCCTTGGTGAGCCTTTGACTGAAGAATAACCTCTCTGAAATAATGTTTTCTCGGTCTGTTTGTCTGTCTGTCTGTCGGTTTCTTTCCCTTTCTTCCCTCTTCCTCTCCCCCCCCCCCTCTCTCTCTCTCTCTCTCTCTCTCTCTCTCTCTCTCTCTCTCTCTCTCTCTCTCTCTCTCTCTCTCTCTCTCTCTCTCTCTCTCTCTCCCTCTCTCTCTCTATGTCTGTCTCTCCCTTCCTCTACCTCTTCCTCTTCTGCCACTCCCTCTCCCCAATCCCTCTTTCTCTCCCTCCCCCTTCGCCCCCACTCCCTCTCCCTTCGCCTTCCCCTCCTGCCCTCCATCCCTCTTCCCCCCTCTTCCCCCTCTCCCCCTCCTCTCCCTCCCCCTCCTCCCCTCTCCTCCCTCGCTCTCTCTCCCCCTCCTCCCTCCCTCTCTCTCCCCCTTTCCCCCTTCCCCCTCCTCCCCTCCTCCCTCCCCCTCCTCCCCTCTCCTCCTCCCCTTTACCACTCTCCTCTCCTCTCCCTCACCCATTCCTTCCATATATGTCCAAAGGCGCAAGTAAGTGTCCAGACGCATACACGTGTCTTCCTCCGTTATCCTCCTCCCTTATCCTCCTCCTCCTTCACTTTTTTCTCTTCCTTATCCTCCTCCTCCTTCACCTTTTTCTCTTCCTTATCCTCCTCCTCCTTCGCTTTTTCTCTTCCTTATCCTCCTCCTCCTTCGCCTTTTTGTCATCCTTATCCTCCTCCTCCTTCACCTCTTTCTCTTCCTTTTTCCTTCTTGGCCTCGTCTACGCCTGGGGCATTATGCAAAATGCTCTCAAGCTCGACAATTTAATTTCGCTAAAAAAGTTTGCAGTTCGCTCGGAGTTCGAGACCAGCGCCACGCCTAGGCCTCCTCCCTCGTCAAGACTGTTGCACCGCGAGCGATCCGCCGCCTGTCCTGACGACCTGTTGTGCGAGCCTGAGGAATACGTCGCGTTCTGTTGCCGTGGGAGGGAGGGAGAGGGAGGGAAGGGGAGGGAGAGGGAGGGAGGGAGGGAGGAGGGAGGAAGGGAGGAGGAGGAGAGAGGAAGGGAAGAAGAGGAGGAAGGGAGGGAGGGAGGAGAAGGAAGGAAGGAGGAAGAGGGCGAGGAAGGAAGGAAGAAGAAGGAAGGAAGGAAGGGAAGGAAGGAAGGAAGGAAGAGGAGAGGGAGAGAGGGAGAGAGGGAGACAGAGAGAGAGAGGGAGAGGGAGAGAGAGAGAGAGAGAGAGAGGGAGAGAAAGAGAGAAAGAAAGAGAGAGAGAGAGAGAGAAAAAAAATCTAGTTATTTCCGTGATTAAGCTAACAACCGCCAGACCTGAGAATCCCAACCAGCCATTGTTCACAACCCTAAATCCTGCACCTTGCCCCATTCATAAGTATAGAACAGCCTCCAGTATCTCTCACAACAAAACAAGGACCAGGGACCGTCTACAACCATAAAATAACCATCTAACAACCATACCCACGAAATAAGCACCACGCACCATCCACAACCATAAAACACACACATAATCGACAACCACAAAACAAAAACAACGCACCATCCACACCCACAAAAAATAACCACTACCAACGATCCACAACCATAGAAAACCAACACCTTCCACTATCCACAAACACAACCCATCCTCTACAGCCACAAAACCACGCATCATCCACAACCACAAAACCACGCATCATCCACAACCACAACCCCACGCCCCCTCCCCAACCACCTCCCACCATCCCCAACCACAAAAACACAACCCCTTCCCACAACCACAACCCATCCATCTACAGCCACAAAACCACGCACACCATCCACAACCACAACCCACCATCCCAACCCACAAAAAACACAACCCCTTCCCACAACCACAAAACCTCCCACCTCCCACAACCACAAAAACACAACCCCTTCCCACCCACAACCCCAACCCCACGCCCCCTCCCCAACCACCTCCCACCATCCACAACCACAAAAAAACACAACCCCTTCCCACCCACAACCCACAACCCCACGCCCGCTCCCCAACCACCTCCCACAACCACAAAAAACACAACCCCTTCCACCACCCACAACCCACAACCCCCCGCCCCCTCCCCAACCACCTCCCACCATCCACAACCACAAAAAACACAACCCCTTACCACAACCACAACCCATCCTCTACACAACCGCATAAAACCACGCATCATCCACAACCACAACCCATAACCCACAACCACAAAAAACACCTCCCACCATCCACAACCACCTCCCACCATCCACAACCACCTCCCACCATCCACAACCACCTCCCACCATCCACAACCACCTCCCACCATCCCAACCCACACAAAAAACACAACCCCTTCCCACCCACAACCCACAACCCACACGCCCCCTCCCCAACCAGCTCCCACCATCCACAAAAAAACACAGCCCCTTCCCACCCACATCCCCTCCATCTACAGCCACAAAACCACGCATCATCCACAACCCACAACCCACAACCCACAACCCCAACCCCACGCCCGCTCCCCTCCCCAACCAGCTCGCCCCGCCCACACCCCGCCCCGAACAAAGCGCCATCCGCCAGCCGAAGTCGAAGCCCCACAATGGCCGCCGTCGCCTCAGCTGTTGCCTCTCTCTCGCGGCTCCCAATTACCTCATTCTATAACTCCGGCCGCCATTCATTATCATAACCGAATTACGGGCCGCGCGCACATCCGTCAACGAGACCGGATGCGACATAAACAATGGAGTGTCCATGGGTGATTCTGACACCCCCTCTCTCTCTCTTTCTCTCTTTCATTCTCTTTCTCTTTCTTTCTTTCTCTATCTTTCTCTCTCTTCCTCTTTCTTTCTCTCTCTCTCTTTCAATTCTCTCTCTTTATTTTTTCTCTCTCTTTCTCTTTCTTTCCTTCCCTCTCTTTCAACTCTCTTTCTCTTTATTTTTTTCTCTATCTGTGTCTCACACACACGCACACACACACACACACACACACCCTCCCTCCCCCCCCCCTCTCACACACACACATACACACACACACACACACACACACTCACACACACGCACACACACACATCCATACACACACGCACACACACACACTGACACCCTCCCCCCCCACACACACGTACACACACACACACACACACACTGACACCCTCCCCCCCACACACACACACACACACACACACACACACTGACACCCTCCCCATCCCCCCTACACACACGCACACACACACAAGCACGCCACAGTCTCGGCCGCACCTTCCTGCCCACGCCGAGATGCCCCATAATATTCGTCCTTGCTTTTTGTGTGACGGACAGACGCCCACGGTCGGTGCGTGTGCGTCGGGCGGCCTTCGCTCCGCATTTCATTATTATCGTGTATTGTTATCTATAATCGCCATGATCGCTAATGTAGTTATTAACATCATTGTCATTATTATCAATGTTATTACTATTGCAATGTTATTATCATTGTTATTACTATTGTAATTTGTGTAACTATCATCATTATTTTCATCATTATTATCGTGTATTGTTATCTATAATCGTCATGATCGTTAACGTAGTTATTAACATCTTTGTCATTATTATCAATGTTATTACTATTGTAATTTGTGTGACTGTCATCGTCATTATTTTCATCATTATTAGCGTGTATTGTTATCTATAATCGTCATGATCGTTAATGTAGTTATTATCATCAATGTCATTATTATCCCTATTATTACCATTTTCATTCGCATAACTATCATCATCGTCATTATTTTCGCTATCTTTATAATCAATTTCGTTATCCTGTGTTCTTATCATCTTCATATTTTTCATGATTTCTCCGAGTATAATCCGGAATTGATACGGATATGGATACGAGGAAAATGACAAGCGATGAAACAGAGGCAAAAGGGACACTCTTTGAGGTCGACTTGAGTACAAAGCGAAATTCATCAATATATTTTCCATTTTCTTTCTTTCTCTCTCTCTCTCTCTCTCTCTCTCTCTCTCTCTCTCTCTCTCTCTCTCTCTCTCTCTCTCTCTCCACCATACTCTCTCTCTCTCTATCTCTCTCTCTCTCTCCAGAGCACACACACACACACACACACACACACACACACACACACACACACACACACACACACACATATATATATATATATATATATATATATATATATATATATATATATATATATCACCATATTTTTTATCCAATGCCGATCAAAAAATACGAATAAATATTGTCACAGCCACTAAAAATCGCCGTAAATAAGCAATAACGTCAAAATGGAATCTTTACGGCTAAGAACCCACTTTGAAATGGATAACCACCCTTCGATCTCAAAATATTTACGAATAAGCACGGTGTTCGAACTCGATAATGTGCGAATAAGCCTCGTCTTCGAGCTCGATAATGTGCGAATAAGCACTGTCTTCGATCTCAAAAAATGTACGGATAAGCATTGTCTTCGATCTCAAAATATTTACGAATAAGCACGGTGTTCGAGATCGAAAATGTACGAATACGCGCTGACTTCGAGCTCGATAATGTGCGAATAAGTACTATCTTCGAACTCGATAATGTGCGGATAAGCACTGTCTTCGAACTCGATAATGTGCGAATAAGCAGTGTCTTCGAACTCGATAATGTGCGAATAAACAGTGTCTTCGCACTCCACTCGAAACGCTGTTCGCACTCGGTACCGGATATGTATGAAAGCCATCATAATTCAGAGCATCAATTATGCGTTAACGACCGGTGTTAATTACGCTGGTGCCATATGGTTCCATATACACGACTTCATAACTTCTGCGTAATGATCAAACGTGAGACCCATATATAGGGGTTCCGAAATCTCATTGCCATTCATTATCTCGAACTCCCCCGCCGCCTCGAACCCGGCGTTCGAATCCTCGCGCTCGATCTCCCGACTCGCGCGTTTTCCTCAACTCTCTTTTAACGACTTCGGACGATTAAGTCTCCCCCTGAGCTGGCCGATTCCGAGCTCTTCAATCAGCGATCCGTCGGATTTTCCTCGCCCTCGGTCCCGATTCTCGATTCCGGGTCACGACCTCTGGCTCACGTGGTCGAACCCCCGATCCGAGGCCTTGAGCTCCCACTATCCGGACAACGGCAGCGACAAACACGGTTCCCACAGATCACGGAATCCTTGATACCTTACCCCTACTCCCCTCTCCCCTCTTTCCCTCCCTCCCACCTTCCCTCTTACACTTCCCTTCCTCCTCCCTCTCTTCTCCCACTCCTCCCTCCATGCTGCTTCCCCCTCCCTCTCTCTCCCAATTCCCATCCCTGCCTCCTTACTTCCCCATCCCCATCTTCTCCTCCCACTCCCTCCTATCCCTCCTCTTTCTCCCTCCTCTTCTCATCCTTGCCTCCCTCTCTCTTCTACACCCTCCACCTCTCTCTCCCCCTCTCCCACCTTTCTCTCCCCTCCCTCCTTCCCCCTCTCCACCTTTCCTCCCTCCCTCCACCCCCTCTCCCTCTCCCTCCTTCCCCCTCTCCACCTTTCCTCCCTCCCTCCCTCCCCTCTTCTCTTATTTCCGGGAGTTTCCACGGCCTCTCTCTCATTTCACCAAGAGTCGCGTAGGCCTACACGCCCCGGTCCCTTAATATATAGGCTGAGCCCCGAAAAATCCCGCAAATTCCAAACAGCGGACAACGCCCATGCTAGGCCTATCCGTCCAGTCTTTTTTTTTTTTTAAATACGCCCATATCGCATTTCTTTTAACGAGGTATTTAAAAGTATGATTTCGAAGAATATACTTTGTCTTCCTTGTCAATGCCACATTTTCTTTCTCAGTAATAATGATGATGATGATGATAGATAATGACACATACTGATAAATAATGGTGGTGATGATGATAATGATGATAATAATAACAATAACAATAACAATAACGACAATGATGATGATAATAATAATAATAATAATAATAATAATAATAATAATAATAATAATAATAATACTGACAATAATAATAATAATAATAATAATAATAATAATAATAACAATAACAATAATAATAATAACACTAATAATAACAATATTAACAACAACACCAGCAATAACAACGACAATAATACTCACACTCAATAATCGCCTTAATAATTTTTTCCCTCCGATAATGGCAGGGTTTTCCGTGAACAGCTGATTCCCTGTTCAAGAAGAGACGACACGACGCCCTCAGACCCCGGGGAACGATCACTTAATGAACGAAGCAAAAGGAAATGCCATAAAATCATCATTAACTTGCCGATCGCCCGTGAGTGGGCTCTGTGGCACCCGAGGAGGAAGAGGAGGGAAAGGAGGAGAGGAGGAGGAGGAAGGACGGATGATAAAAGTGGGGAAGGCAAGAACGAGTGATGATAGAAGTAGGAGAGGAAAGGCGAGAGAAAGGAGGAAGTAAGCGTGATAAAAGTGGGGAAAGCAAGAACGAGTGATGGTATAAGTAGAAGAAAGGCGAAGGAGGAAGCAAGGACGATAAAAGTGGGGAAAGCAAGAATGAGTGATGATAGAAGTAGGAGAGGAGAGGCGAGAGAAAGAGAATGAAGTAAGCGCGATAAAAGAGGAGACAAAGCGAGAACGAGTGATGATACCAGTAGGAAAGGCAAGGCGAGAGAAAAAAGAGGAAGCAAGCGTGATAAAAGAGGAGAGAAAGCGAGAACGAGTGATGATGATAAAGGAGAGGTAAATCGATAGAAAGGAAAGGAAGCAAGCGTGATAAAATAGGGCGAAGTAAAAAAGAATGACGATGATACAAAAGAAAGAGGAAAAAGTGAAAGAAAACGAAGGAAACAAGTGTGATAGAAGAGGGGAAAGGCAAGGCATGAGAAGAAGACAGAATTAGAAGAGGAAATGGCAAGGGCGAGAGAAGACAACGAAGAGGAGATAGCAAGAACGAAAAAAAAACAGAAGAGGAGATAGCAAGGACGAAAAAAAAACAGAAGAGGAGATAGCAAAGGCGAGAGAAAACAGAAGAGGAAATAGCAAAGACGAAAAGAAAAACAGAAGAGCAGATAGCAAGGACTAAAAAAAAACAAGAGGAGATTAGCAAGGGCGAGAGAAGACGGAAGTACGGCAGAAAAGGATGACAAGGGACAAAAAAAAAAAAGTCCCTTTAATCAAGATCTCATTTTTTCTCTATATAATTTTCGAAAGGCTACGAATGCGTCCGCGCCATTGTTGGGTCGGAAGGACGGCGATGTCAGAGAGGCGGACCCCGGCTGGAAATATCAAAGGGAGAGGGAGAGGGAGGAAGAGGGAGAGAGAGAGGAGGAGGGAGAGGGAGGAGGAGGGGAGGAGGAGAAGGAGGGAAGGAGGAGGGAAAGGAGGAGAGAGGAAGGAGGGAGGAGGGAGGAGGGAGGAGGGAGGAGGAGAGAGAGAGAGAGAGACGAGAGAGAGAGAGAGAGAGAGAGAGAGAGAGAGAGAGAGAGAGAGAGAGAGAGAGAGAGACAGAGAGAGAGAGCGAGAGAAGGGGAGAGAATAAGTAAGAATGAGAGAATAAGACAGACAAAGAGAGAGAACAAGAGCCAGACAGACAGAGAAGAAAAGAGAGACAGAGAAGAAGAGAGAGAACAAGAGAGAGAAAAATGAGACAGATGGCAGAAACGTGACCGATACCCATAAAGCATGAATATATAAAACCTAAAATTCTCACAACGTGGACCGCTCTCCAGGACGGCCCCCGGCAACCCATCCCAGGAATTTCGGATTAGGAAAAAGCTCTGCCATTGCAGGAATATGCCCAGCCCCAAGCAAGCAGGAGTCGCCCCCCTCCCCATCCCATCCCCTACCCCCCACCCGATCCCCCCTTCCCTCACCCCCGTGCAATCATCGATCAATTTGTCCCATCACAGTTTATCCACGTCTCGCGCCCTCAAAATATATATTCATATTTTCAACAACTGTGATTATCCCCCGTATTTATCCGCTATTCATCTTCATCATCATCATCATATCTTTCCTTCTCCTCTCCGATCTTCCAGACTCATATAACTCACGTCTTCCCCCCCGCACCCTCCCTCCTTCCCTCCCTCCCCCCCAATCCCCAATCCACGTTCCCTTCTGATCTGCTTTAAGAAGATGATCCGAGAACTGCCGCGGGACTTCTCCTGATCCTCGATATCGTAATGTCATAATCTTCAACATTTATTCCCTCCGTCCCTCCCTCTCTCCCTCCTTCGTCAACCTTCTCCGTTTCTACCTCTGTTTCTGTTTCTTTTTCTTTCTCTCTTTCTCCCTTTTTTCTTTTTCTCTCTCCTTCGCTCTTTCTCCCTTTTTTCTTTCCTCTTTCTTGCCGTCCTCCCCAGCCACCTACCTTTCTTCCTTCATCACTCCCCCCCCCCACACACATCTTCCCTCCCTCCCCCACTTCCTCCTTCTCTCCCCTTAATCCTCATCTTCCTCGTCCGTGTTTCCTCTCGCCCCCCCCCCCTCCCCGTCTTCTCCATCCCCTCTCCTCCCCCCTACTACCTCCTCCTCTTCCTCCCCAATTTCGGACACTCTGATGGGGAGACAAAGGAAGAGGCTTAAGGAAAATTGGGGAGAAAAAGAACGTGAAACATCAAAAAGTCGTAATAATAAGGGGGAATATAAGAAGGGGGGGGGGAGGAAGAGTAGAGAGAGGAGGGGGAATAGGAGTAGGAAGAGTAAGGAAGTATAGAAGGAGGAGGCGGACAAGTAAGAGAGTAAGAGAAGAAGGAAGTATAGGAGGAGGAGGGGGAATAGGATAAGTGAGAAGAATAAAAGGAGAAAGAAGTATAGGAGAAGAAGACATCGAAGGAGGAGGAACAGGAAGACTAGCGGTAGAAGAAAGAACAGGCGGAGGAGAAAATAAGGAAGAGAAGGAGAAATCTAAGTTAATTTTCCCCTTAATGTCCCTCGTTAGCGAACTAAATCACGTGACATCCCTGCAGTGAAGTAGATAAATCCGGGAAGAAAAACAGACACGCGGCTCACCAAAGAAATTCATGGAAAAGAAAAAGAATTTATCAAGGACGTCGCCATCTCATAACCATACAAAACTCATTCGTGAAAAAACAACAACAATAACAGCAACAACTACAAGAACGACTACTACTACTACAACAATTGCTACTATTATACTACTACTACTACTATTACTACTATACTATACTATACTACTAATACTACAATACTATACTACTACTACTACTACTACGTTGACGACGACGACAAAAACAACTACCATTACAACCGTAAAAAAAAAAAATAATAAAAAAATAAATAAACAAGTAATAAAAGTGCATAAACCGACCGTCCTCTCCCCCCTTCCCCCTCCTCCCCCCCTCCCCCCTCCCCAGGTGCCACGCTTCGCCGCCTCCGTCAGGAATAGAGACGAGAGAGCGGACGTGATGCAGGTGCGAATGCCACTGATTTCGGCGGCGGCGAGGGCGAGCGAACGAACGAACGGAAGAACGGAAGAACGGACAGAAGAACGGGCGGAAGAATGGACACGTGTAAGAACAGACGAACGAATGGATGAAAGGAAGGAAGAACGAGCAGAAAGAACGAACACGCGTATGAAAGGACGGACGGATATACGAACGGAATAACAGGCGAAAGAATGAACGCGCGTATGAACGAACACATGTACGAACGAAAGAACGGAAGAACGAGAGACCGAATGCATTCACGAACGAACAAAGGAACGTACCCACCCACCCACACACCCCACCCCCCACACACCCAAACGATCACACGACCAAAACCCACGCGCCCTCCCTGCAACCCCGGCGGCCGCACAGCGAACCGAACGGCGCCGCCATGCAGATGCACCCGATGCCACATGGTCACGTGACTGCAGAGCTTGCGAGACGCTTTTTCATGAGGAACAGAAGTGGATGAATGAACAAATTATATGAATGAGGTGAATGCGTGACATGCATGGATAAATGACGAATAAATGAAAAAGTGAATAAATGAACAAATGAGGAATGAAAGAACGCGTGACATGCATGAATAAAAAGACGAATGAATGAATGAAGGTGATGATGACAACAGCAAAAAAAAAAAATAATAATAATAATTAAAATAATAATAATAATAACAATGATAATGAATAAAAAGTAATAAAAATAATAATAATAATAACAATGATAATGAATAAAAAGTAATAAAAATAATAATAATAACAACAACAACACAACAACAACAACAATATTAATAATAATAATAATAATAACAATAATAATAGTAATAGCAATAACAATAATAATAATAAAATAACAAAAATAATAATTACAATAAGGAACAACAACAGCGAAACTAAAGACCATAAAATATCCCCAAACAACAAAGATGAAAGAGGAAATAAGCAAAAGCAGGATTTCGAAAAATGTCACTTTGTCCTTCTTATCACCCCCCCCCCCCCCCCGCCTGTCTCCCTCTCCTGAAAATACAAGTTCGCATCAAACGCCAGAAAAATGTCAAGGAGCCGTTTACCTGCTTTCTCGTCTGCCTTTTCCTCTCTCTCTCTCTCTCTTTCTCTTTCTTTCTCTCTCTCTTTCTCTTTCTTTCTCTCTCTCTCTCTCTCTCTTTCTTTCTTTCATTCTTTCTCTCTCTTTTTCTTTCTCTTTCTCTCCCTTTCTTTCTTTCTTTCTTTCTTTCTTTCTTTCTTTCTTTCTTTCTTTCTCTCTCTCTCTTTTTCTTTCTCTCTGTCTGTCTGTCTCTGTCTCTCTCATATATTCCATCTCTTTCCTTCTATTAACTTTCCTATCTTTTCCTCCCTCTCCATTAGGCTTTTATAGTTTTCGTATCTTATTCTTTCTTCCCCTTCTGCCCATTTATCGCCTCAGAGACTCTCCCTTTCCATCCTTCCTCCCTTCCCCCATCCACCTACACTCCCTCCCCCTCCCTTCTTTCCTTCCCCTCCCTACTGTCTCCCCCCCATACTCTTCTCTCCCTCCTTCCTATCTTCCCCCTCTTCCTCCTACCTTTCTTCCCCACTTACCAACCCCTCCCTCCCCTCCCTACCCCCAACCTTCCCCTCCTCTCTATCCTCCCACTCCCCCTCCTCTCCCCCTCCCCCTCCCCCTACTCCAACCACCTCCTCCCCCTACTCCAACCACCTCCTCCCCCTACCCCAACCACCTCCTCCCCCAACCCGAACCTTCCCCTCCTCTCTAACCTCCCCCTCCCCCCTCGCAGACGACTCCGACCTTACCCTAAATAATAGTTCATTTGGCGGCGCTTCTTCCGACTCGCCATCCATGACACACGGGCTTTGTTGCGTTCTGAGGGAGGGAGGGTGAGGGAGAAGAGGGAGAGGAGGGAGGGAGGGAGGGGGGGAGGGAGGGAGGCAGGGAGGGGGGTGAGAAAGAGGGAGGGAGGGGGAGAGAGAGGAAGGAGGGAGGGAGGAGGAAGGGAGGGAGGGAGAGAGAGAAGAGGGAGGTGGAGGGTGAAAGGAGGGTTGAAGGGAGAGGAAGGGAGGAGGGTGAAAAGAATGAGGGATGAAAAGAGAGAAAAGAAAAATGAGAAAAGAGTGAAAGAGAGATGAGGGAGAGTGAGAGAAGAGAGGGAGGGCGGGAAAGAGAGAAAAGAGAAATAAGAATAGAGTGAAAGAAAGAGGAAGGAGGGAAGGAGAGGAGAGGAGAGGAGAGGAGAGGGAAGGAGAAAGGGGAGGAAGCGAGGGAGGGAGAGAGAGAGATGGGGAGTCAAGGGATATGAAGCGGAAGGTCGAGTAAAGGAGAAGGGGAAGCGAGAACGGAAAAGGAGAACAGCGATGATGGATGGACAAAAGGGAATGAGTGAAAAGCGAGAACCGGAGGTGATAAAGTGGGAGAAAGAAAAATGGACACGCGGGGAGAACAAAAGGGGTGTGTGAACGAACGCAAAAAGAATGACGATGTATAGACAGAAAAATGTATGTATGTATGTATGTATGTATGTATGTATATGTATGCATGCGTATATATATATATATATATATATATATATATATATATATATATATATATATATATATATATATAATATATGTATATATATACATATACACATCATATATATACAAGTGTGTGTGTGTGTGTGTGTGTGTGTGTGTGTGTGTGTGTGTGTGTGTGTGTGTGTGTGTGTGTGTGTGTGTGTGTGTGTGTGTGTGTGTGTGTGTGTGCGTGCGTTTGAGCCTGTGTATTTACGCACATAATACCTCACCAAGGGAGGGAATTTCCACCTGCATAAAATGCGTTCCCACAGCATTACGGCGGCAAACTCCGCGCCTAAAAACCGCCTCCGAACCTTCCCTGAATTCGCCTTCCCGAATCCTCGCCTCCCCGAGAACCCCCTTGAAGCCCCCTGGAACCCCTGAGAACCTCCTGGGAACCTCCTGGAACCCCTGAGAACCCCCGGGAACTCCTGAGAACCCCTGAGAACCCCCGGGAACCCAAGCAAAACCCCCTGGAACCCGTGAGAACCCCCTGAGACCCCCCTGGAACCCATGAGACCCCCCGGCAAACCCCCTGAGAACCCCACGGAAACCCCCTGAGAACCTCCTGGAACCCCTGAGAATCCCCTAGGAACCCCTGAGAACCCCCTGGAACCCCTGAGAACCTCCTCGAACCCCTGAGAACCTCCTGGAACCCCTGAGAACACCCGAGAACCCCCTGGAACTCCAGTAAACCCCTGAGAACCCCCGGGAACTCCTGAGAACCCCCGGGAACCCCTGAGAACCCCCGGGAACCCCTGAGAACCCCCGGGAACTCCTGAGAACCTCCTGCAACCCCTGAGAACCTCCTGGAACCCCTGAGAACCCCCGGGAACTCCTGAGAACCCCCTGGAACCCCTGAGAACCCCCGAGAACCCCCTGGAACCCGTGAGAACCCCCGGGAACCCCCTTGAACCCCCCGAGAAACCCCCTGAGAACCATCCGCCGCGAAACCTCGCCGCCAAACCACGAAGCACGAACCGCGAGCCAATTTTCCTTGGAGTCGGTTTCATCCTTTTTATTAGTAGTTCGTGCGGTCTCGTGGTTTTAATCCGGTCCCCCTGGATATTACCCAAAGTAATTGAGCTCCGGTGTTCCACAAGGGCGGGATTTCCATAATGTTCTTGCATTATTATATCGTGCAAACGTACACACATACATAGAGTATGAGCTTAAAACGTACACACATACATAGAGTATGAGCTTAAAACGTACACACATACATAGAGTATGAGCTTACATACGTTATATACCGTGTGTGTATGTGTATAATATCCATTTAAATAAATAAATATACATACATTCATACACGCACATTACGTATATATGGATATATGTATATAAACTGACAGAGAGATGTATGAATTGATGAATAAATAGACATAGATACAGATAGATAGAGAGAGAGACATAGATAAACAGATAGACGAATAAAAGGATAGATACAGACATTCAATCCACAAAGAAGGCAAGAAGAATGGTGAGAGAAAAAAAGAAAGTTATTAATAAGTTCAAGGCAGAAGGTCGATTCCCACAGCGAAGACAACCCACCCCCTCCCGCCCACCCCGCCCACCCCGCCCACCCCGAACATGTTCTCCGCATCACTCATAATCATTCATAATGCTTTTCCACCTCTGTAATTACCCTCATTTCCATCGAATATTCTCCGCCCGTAAATAAACCAATTATAAGCTGCCGGTGTTGGTGAGAGGGCGGGGGGTAGGGGGGGTGAGGAGGGGAGGAGAGAGAGGGGGGGAAAGGAAGCGGAAGAGAGAAGGGGACAGAAGGGAGAGAGGAGGGCCAAGACGGGGGTAAGGAGGAGAGGTAGGGAGGGATTGAGAGAGAGAGAGAGAGAGAGAGAGAGAGAGAGAGAGAGAGAGAGAGAGAGAGAGAGAGAGAGAGAGAGATAGAGAGAGAAAGAGAAAGAAAAGAAAGAAAGAAAGAAAGAAAGAAAGAGAGAGAGAGAGAGAGAGAGAGAGAGAGAGAGAGAGAGAGAGAGAGAGAGAGAGAAAGAAAGAAAGAAAGAAGAAAGAACAGAAATAGAAAGAGAGAATGAGAGAGAGCGAGAGAGAGAGAGAGACAGACAGACAGAGATAGATAGATAGAGAGAGAGAGAAAGAGAGAGAGAGAGAGAGAGAGAGAAAGAGACAGAGACAGAGACAGAGAAAGAGAGAGGGACTGACAGACAGAGACCGACAGAGAAAGAGAGAAAGAGAAAGAGAAAGAGAACGAGAAAGAGAAAAAGAAAGAAAGAAAGAAAGAAAGAAAGAAAGAGAGAAAGAAAGAAAGAAAGAAAGAGAAAGAGAAAGAAAGAAAGAAAGAGGGCGAACCCGAAGCAGACACTCCCACAGGCGAACAGGCACGACAAGAGTTCCTTCACGAATTTACATGACAAAAAATCACCTCCAGGAAGGACTCCTCCGCGCAGGATCCCGCCCGCCAGCCCGCTTTCCTTCCTCTTTAGGCCTAGGCTCAGTGCCCTTCCTCTTTTCTCTCTTCTTTTATTCTCTTTTTTTTTTAAGCGCGTCTTCCTCTTTTCTCTCTTCTTTTATTCTCTTTTTTTTTAAGTGCGTGTCTTCCTCTTTTCTCTTTTCTTTTATTCTCTCTTTTTTTTAAGTGCGTGTCTTCCTCTTTTCTCTTTTCTTTTATTCTCTCTTTTCATCCTTTTTCTTTTATTCTCTTTTAAGTGCGTGTCTTCCTCTTTTCTCTCTTCTTTTCTTTTCTCTTTTTTTAAGTGCGTGTCTTCCTCTTTTCTCCTTTTTTTTTTAAGTGCGTGTCTTCCTCTTTTCTCTCTTCTTTTATTCTCTCTTTTTTTAAGTGCGTGTCTTCCTCTTTTCTCTCTTCTTTTGTTCTCTCTTTTTTTAAGTGCGTGTCTTCCTCTTTTCTCTCTTCTTTTATTCTCTCTCTTTTTCTTAAGTGCGTGTCTTCCTCTTTTCTCTCTTCTTTTATTCTCTTTTTTTAAGTGCGTGTCTTCCTCTTTTCTCTCTTCTTTTATTCTCTCTTCTTTTAAAGTGCGTGTCTTCCTCTTTTCTCTTTTCTTTTATTCTCTCTCTCTTCTTTTAAAGTGCGTGTCTTCCTCTTTTCTCTCTTCTTTTATTCTCTTTTTTTAAGTGCGTGTCTTCCTCTTTTCTCTCTTCTTTTATTCTCTTTTTTTAAGTGCGTGTCTTCCTCTTTTCTCTCTTCTTTTATTCTCTTTTTTTAAGTGCGTGTCTTCCTCTTTTCTCTTTTTTTTAAGTGCGTGTCTTCCTCTTTTCTCTTTTCTTTTATTCTCTCTCTCTCTTTTTTAAGTGCGTGTCTTCCTCTTTTCTCTCTTCTTTTATTCTCTTTTTTTGAAGTGCGTTGTCTTCCTCTTTTCTCTTTTCTTTTATTCTCTCTCTTTTCATCCTTTTTCTTTCATTCTCTTTTTTTTAAGTGCGTGTCTTCCTCTTTTCCCTTTTCTTTTATTCTCTCTCTCTCTCTTCTTTTAAAGTGCGTGCGCGTGTGTACTCGAAGGGGCGAGACACGAATTACTAAGAAAAGCATTACGAATACATGAATAACAAAGACGGGATGATTTTAATTTCTTTTCTTTCTATTTTAGGCCTGTTTTGTTTCTTGCGGAAGGAAGGAGAGGGGGAGGAGAGGAGAAGGGGGGAGAAGGAGGGAAGGAAAAGAGGAGAGGAGGGAAGGAGGAGGGAGGAAGGGAGATTGGGAGAAAAGGAGGAAAAGGAAGGGAGGGAGGATGAGAGAGAGAGAGAGAGAGAGAGAGAGAGAGAGAGAGAGAGAGAGAGAGAGAGAGAGAGAGAGAGAGAGAGAGAGAGAGAGAGAGAGAGAGAGAGAGAGAGAGAGAGAGAGAAAGAGAGAGAGAGAGAGAGAAGAGGAAGGAGGGAGGGAGAGAGGAGGAGGGAGGGAGGGAGAGAAATGAACGGGCACTTACAGTACCGTTTTTATTACAATTACACCCCGAAAAAGCTACGCCATATTTCATTCCATAACATTTCTCACAGACAGCTGCTCCTACCTCCCCTCCCCTTCCCCCTCCCCACTTCCCTTCTTCCCTTCCTTCCTATTCTCTCTCCCCCTTCACCTACCGTTTTCCCACACCTCCTCCCCTTCCCTTCCACCAACACCTCCTCCTCCCATCAACCCTTCCCTTCCTTTTCCCACTCCTTTACATCCGTCTCTC
>NC_091565.1:42429568-42432068 GCF_042767895.1 Penaeus vannamei
GGGCGAGGGTGGGGGAGAGGTGGTAGTGTGGGAGGGTAGAGGGGGAGGGGGGGAGGGGGGTATGGGGAGAGTGAGGGAGAGGGATACGGGGGAGTGTGGAGGAGGGAGGGGGAGGGAGGCAGGGAGGGAGGGGGTATCCTGCTGACATACGCTTACACGCACGATCGCGCACACACTTTTATGTACGCATAAATTTACAATATTCTTACACTTGAACACTCTTTGCTGAGGCTTGTATAAAAATGGTAAATGTGGATTTAAGGAGGAGAATTTATTTCATCCCTCTCTCTGTCTCTGTCTCTGTCTCTGTCTCTGTCTCTGTCTCTGTCTCTGTCTCTGTCTCTGTCTCTGTCTCTGTCTCTCTCTCTCTCACTCTCTCTCTCTCTCTACCTTTCTCTGTATTTTTATCTCTTCTCTGTCTCTCTCTCTTTATCGTCTCTCTCTCTCTCCTCTCCCTTACCCTCTCTTCTCCCCATCTCTCTCTCTATCTCTCTCTCAATCTCTTTCTCCTTCTCCTTCTCCCTTCTCCCTCTCCTCCTACCTTCTCCTCCTTTATCCTTTCTTTTCTTCATCTTTTCGTCCCTGTCCTCCTCCCTTATCCTTTCTCCCTTCTCCCGTATCCTTCCTCAATTTCTTTCTCCTTCTCCTTCTCCCTTTCCCTCTCCCCCTCCTTCTCCACCTACATTTCTTTCTCTCTCTCCCTGTCCTCCTCAATTTCTTTCTCCTTCTCCCTATCCTCCTCAATTTCTTTCTCCCTCTTCCTCTCCTTCTCCTTCTCCCTCTCCTTCTCCCCCAACCTCTCTCCCCTCGGACGGCGACGACAAGGAAAGACGAAGCGAGGACGACGAGCGGAAAGGGAGAGAGGGTGATGAAGGGACGAGAAAAGACGGTTAAAGCGCGTAGAGGGAAACCAGAAGAGAACCAGTCTTAAAAAGGCCACAGGGGACCACAGGGGGGGGGGGGGTGGGGGCGGAGGGAGGAGGAGGAGGGAGGGAGGAGGGAGGGCTGGGGGGAGGAGGGAGGGAGGGAGGAGGGAGTGAGGGGAGGGAGATGGGAGTGGGGGCGAGAAAGGTGAGGGAGGTTAAGGGTTAAGACGTACCATGACAGAACCCCTTATACCTCCTCCCCCCTTTCCCCTTCTCTCCTGTCTCTGTCTCTCTCTCTCCCCCCTCTCTCTCTCTCTCTCTCTCTCTCTCTCTCTCTCTCTCTCTCTCTCTCTCTCTCTCTCGCTTTCTCATATTCTCTCTCTCTCCCTCTCTCTCTCCCTCTCTCTCTCTCTCTCAATTCCTCTCTCTCCCCTCTCCCCCTCCTTCCCTCCCTCCCCTCTCCCCCCTAAAGCTCCGAGTCCTGTTCGCGTGGGAATCCTCCAAAAGTACCAACACTGCGACGACTAACAACAACTAAGCACCACTTAATACCACCACTTCCGATACCACTTCTACCAACATCACTTCCACCACAACCACCTCCAACACCGCCACCACTTACAACACCACTGTCAACACCACCATTTCTACCAACATCTACCAACAAAACCACCTCCACCACCGCCACCACTTACAACATCACTGTCAACACCACCATTTCTACCAACATCACTACCAACAAAACCACCACAACACCGCTTCCACCAACTACCCCTACCAACAAAACCACCTCCACCACTTTCAACACGCAGCCAACATCCACTTCCACCACAACCACTTCCAGCACCACCACTTCCAACCGCAGTCAACACCACTTCCACCACAACCACTTCCACTACCAGCCTCAAAACCACCACTTCCAACCGCAGCCAACACCACTTCCACCACAACCACTTCCAGCACCACTATCAACACCACTTCCACCACAACCACTACCACTACCGGCCTCAACACCACCACTTCCAACCGCAGCCAACACCACTTCCACCACAACCACTTCCAGCACCACTTTCACTCCCAACACCACTTCCACCACCACCCACTTCCACTACCGGCCTCAACACCACCACTTCCACCCGCAATTAACATGCACTTCCACCACAACCACTTCCAGCACCACTATCAACACCACTTCCACCACAACCACTTCCAGCACCACTATCAACACCACTTCCACCACAACCACTTCCACTACCGGCCTCAACACCACCACTTCCACCCGCAGCCAACATGCGCTTACCCTCATGATCATTAAAAATCTAAACCTCATTAGCTGACACCACTATCTCTGATTTTCAAAGAGCAAAATATTCCTCTTAATGAAAACCATTACGATAATTGTGACCTTTACCTCAACAACAAGTGAACAATTAAGCATAATATAGAAATACGAACAAATGAATACGAACGATTTATAGGAATAGGAAAATACAAAAGAAATAGAAAAAAACAGCGACGTAAGTGAATAATTAAGTACAGTGAATAATTAATACAATTCTGAAAAGGTGAAGCACAAGAAGAACAACAAAAATAACGAGAAGACGATGAAGAAGAAGAAGAAATAAAAAAGAAAT
>NC_091565.1:42437068-42439568 GCF_042767895.1 Penaeus vannamei
ACATAATAAAGACGAGACAGAGAAGCACCGCTGAAAGATTTTATAAGAAGGCGAAGAAGGCGGATGAGAAGGAGAAAGAGAAGGAAAAGGGGACGAAGAAGAAGCAGAAGGAGGAGGAGGAGGAGGAGGAGGAGGAAGAAGAAGAAGAAGAGGGGGGGGGAAGAGGAGGAGAAGGAGGAAGAAGAGCAGAAGAAGGCGAAAGAAGGATGAGGAGGAAGAAGAAGAAAAAGGGGGGGAAGAGGAGGAGGAGGAAGAAAAAGAAGAGAAGAAGAAGAAGAAGAAGAAGAAAGAAGAAGAAAGAAGAAGGAAGCGGTAAGAAGAAGGGAGGGGAATAGGGAGGGAGGGGAAGGAGGGAAGGAGGAAGCCTGAGCTCGAGACGGCATTTAAGGAAGCAGGACTTTAAGCAGGAAAGCATTAGCCGGACTCGGGTTTCAACAGGTGTGCTCCAGTCTCGAGCTGCAGCCAGGTGAGGACCCTCTTCCGCTCTGGAGGCTCCCTCTGCTGCTCTGAATGCAGGGGAGGGGTGCCGAGGGGGAGAAAGAGGGAAAGAGAGGGGAAAGGAAGGGGAAGAGGGAAGGGGGAGAAAGGGGAAAAGGGAGAGAGGGGGAGAGGGGAAAAGGGAAGGAGAAATGTAGTAAGGGGAAAAAGGGAGAGGTGGGAGAGAGAGAGAGGGGGAAGAGGGAAAGGGAGAGAGAGAGGGGAGAGGGAGAAAATGGAAGGGGGAGAGAGAGGGAGGATGAGGGGAAAGGGAAGTTGGAGAGAGAGGGGATGAGGTAAAGGGGGGATAGGGGAAAGATGGAAAGGGGGAGAGGGAAAAGGGGAAGGGGGAGGAGAGAGAGGGGATATGGGAAAGGGAAAGGGATAGAGCAGACAAGGGAAGGGGGAGAGAGCGGGAAAGAAAAGGGGAGCCAGAAGGGGGAAAGGAGAAAGGGGGGAGGGAGAGGGGAAAAGAGTAAGGAATGGGAGTTGGAGAAAATAGGAGAGGAGGGAGAAGGGTAAAGGATAAGGGAAGGCAGAGGGTGAAGAAGTAGAATGAGGGAGAGAGGATAATGTTTGGAAGTAGGAGATGGGAAAGAAGAAAGGGAAGAGAGAGAAGAAGGAAAGGGAGTGAGGAAAAGAGATAGGAAGAATAAGGGAGGCAGAGGAGAAAAGAGAAGGGAAATAATAGGGAAAAGAGAAAAGGGAAAAAAATAATGAAAAAGACGACCAGACTGGAAGGAAAAGACAAGACGGAGATGAATGCAAAACGAAAGAGAAGAAGAAGAGAGAGAAAAAGGAACGAGACACTGAGACACGGACAAGGGGAAGAGATGGCCCCCGCCCCCCCTCTCACCTGTGCGTGTGTGTGTACCTGAGCATGTCCGTGACCCTGATTATTAACTCAACGAACGCCGCTCTGTTACGTTGGACAAGCTGGTAAAATGGCGGGGAATTACGGCTCGTCATGAAACAATTACGACAGCTGTTCCTTCGCACCGACCGGTCTCGGACCAAAGACCCGCGGACAAGCAAGAGAAAGACAGCCGACCGACCAATCAACCGACGAACCAATCAACCGACGAACCAATCAGCCGACGAACCAATCAGCCGACGAACCAATCAGCCGACGAACCAATCAGCCGACCGACCAATCATCAGACGAACCAATCAATAGACAAACCAATCAACAGACAAACCAATCAACCGACGAACCAATCAACAGACGAAACAATCGACCGGCCGACCAATAAACCGACGAACCAATAAACCGACAGACCAATCAGCCGACGAACCGACCGACCGACCAACCATACAAATAAAAGCAAGCAACCCCACCAGCCTACCTCCCCCCACCTAAACAAGCAACCAAATCAACCAATCTACCATCCATCCAATCAACCCCCCTCCAATAAAAATAAATAAATAAATAAATAAAAATAAATACATAAATAAATAAATAAAAATAAATAAATGAATAAAAAACAAATAAATAAAAAATAAATAAATGAATAAAAAACAAATAAATAAAAATAAAAAAATAAATAAACAAATAAATAGAAATAAATAAAATAAATATATAAATAAGAATAAATAAAAGTACGTAAATAAATAAATAAATAAATAAATAAAAACAAATAAATAAAAAATAAAAATAAATAAATTAAAACATAAATAAACAAACAAACAAAAACAAACAACCAAATAAACAAAAACAATCATAATAATTCAAAAATTTCGGAGTCGAGCCCCGCAGGCCCTCCGAGAGGCCCCAGACGAAGCACCCGGGGCCCGACACACAAAAGGCTCGACGGAGAAAAAGCCTCCCACGCAACCCTTTCCCCGAACAGGTGGAGTGGCTTCACAAGTGCCGACCCTGAAGCCCCCGACGCATTTCAGGGCAAGGGAGGGAGAGAGGGAGGGAGGGAGGGGAGAGGGAGGGAGGCAGGCAGGGAGGGAGGGAGGGAGGGAGGGAGGGAGGGGCGGGGCGCGAAAGAGAGAGAGAGAGAGAGAGAAATGGGGG
>NC_091565.1:42442068-42444776 GCF_042767895.1 Penaeus vannamei
ACCGATTCTCATTCCCATTCCTGATAGGCTCGATCGCTCCACCAACGGACCTCAACTAAAGAGTGAGAAATCAATTGGCAAAAAAAAAAAAAAAAAAAAAAAAAAAAAAAAGGACTTTGTAATCTGCGGAATGTTCTGGACGCGGCTGAGGGCGCGGCGACGACGGGCTGGTGAAGAATTACGTGATGGGGAGGAGAGGGTTACAGGGAGGAAGGAAGAGGAATAGAGGAGAATAGGGGAAGAGGGATGGAATAGGAAGGAAAGTGGAGGGATTAAAAGAGAGAGGATGGGAGGGGGAGAGGACTCAAAAGGAGGAGGAGGAAAGGAGAGGAGAGAAGGAGGAAGGGAGGGAAGGGACTACAAGGAGGGAAGGAGAGCAGAGGAAAGAGGACGAATGGGAAGGAATGGGAACGAAAGTTAAAGGAGAGGAGGGGAAGGGAGGAAAGGGGAGAAGGGGAGAGGAGAGAAGGGAGGAAGGTGTGGAGAGAAAGGAGAGGAGAGAGAAGGATGGACGGGAGGAAAGGTGGGGAGAAATGAAAGGGAGGGGATTCAAAGAGAGGAGGGGAGGAAAGGAGGGGGCGAAAGAGCAGAGGGAGATGAGGAGAGATTAAGAGCAAGAGAATTGAGGGGGAGGAGTGAGTGAGAAGAGAAGTAAGAAAGAGAAGAGAGAGGAGATAAAAATAAGAAATTGAAGGGGAGGAATAAGAGAGGATAAGCGAGAGGAGAAGAGAAGAGGAACTGAAATAGAAGCGATGATAGAAAAGAGAAGAAGAACAGAGACGAAGGCAGATGAAGAGGGATAGCAGAGAGGCGGAGGGAGGAGGAGGAAGAGGAGAAGAAGAACTCGGAAAATAATAGTATCTCCGTTTCTTATCTCCTCAAGAATCATTTAGAAACGCGGGCTCGCCATTAAACTTTTTATA
The DNA here is from genome assembly GCF_042767895.1 of Penaeus vannamei. Taxonomy (NCBI): domain Eukaryota; kingdom Metazoa; phylum Arthropoda; class Malacostraca; order Decapoda; family Penaeidae; genus Penaeus; species Penaeus vannamei. The sequence goes on from NC_091565.1 coordinate 42,442,992, forward strand.
CGGAACAAGCTTCTACCTACGATTTGTATCAGATGTTGTATCAAAAAAAAAGAAAAAAAGAAAAAAAAACACTTATAGAGAGAGTACAGCGATCGTAATTGCGAAATGCCGATATAATGATATGCATTAAATAGTTTTTTTTATTTTCTAATTTTTTTTTTTTTTTTTTGCGTTCTCTCTCTTTCTTACTCATCACCACTTTTATAATTGAAGTCCATTGTTAAGTTTTGTGTGTGTGTGTGTGTGTGTGTGTGTGTGTGTGTGCGTGCGTGCGTGTGTGTGTGTGAGAGAGAGAGAGAGAGAGAGAGAGAGAGAGAGAGAGAGAGAGAGAGAGAGAGAGAGAGAGAGAGAGAGAGAGAGAGAGAGAGAGAGAGAGAGAAAGAGAGAAAGAGAGAAAGAGACAAAAGACACAGATAGATAGATAGAAAGATATAGAGAGAGAGAGAGAGAGAGAGAGAAAGAGAGAAAGAGAGAAAGAGAGAAAGAGAGACAAAAGACACTAAGAAAAGAGAAAAAAGAGAAGAAAGAGGAGAGGAAAAAGGAGAAAGGAGAGACCACGCGAGAGCGAGAACAAGCGCGGGCCGACGACGTGCGCGCGCGCGGGCGAGCCTCGGCGGCGGCGCAATGATCGGAATGCAGCGGCGATGACGAGCGGCGCAATAACACATGTTTTTCGCGCAGTTCGAACCCACGCGTTTTTGCGCACGACGGCGACCGCGGGATCAGTCCGAGGAACGTCTGCTGTCACCTCCCCTGTCCTTCGCCCCCCCTCTCCCCCTCCCCCCGCCACACGTCATCTCTACTGGCCAATGTCCTTCCTCTCTCTCTCTCTCTCTCTCTTTCTTTCTCTCTCTCTTTCTCACTCACTCTCTTTTTCTCTCTCTCTGTCTCTCACTCTCTCTCTCTCTCTCTCTCTCTCTCACTCTATCATTTCTCTTTCCTCTCTCTCTCTCTCTTTCTCCTACCACCTCTCCTCCTCCCCCTCTCTTTCTCCCTCTCTCTCCTCCTCCCCCTCTCTTTCTCCCTTCCCCTTCTCCTCTCTCTCATCTCCCCCCACCATCCTTACTCTTCCCTCACCTCCCCCTACCCCCACCCACCCCCTCCCCCAACCCCCCCTTTTTACACTCCTTCCAACCTCCCTTCTCGTCATCTGCCAGATCACAACAGCTGACCACCTAAACAATTAATGTTTCGGGGCGAATAAGGGTATCAGTGTCAAGTGTTGAAGGCGATTCAACCCCCTCCCCCCCCTTCACCCCCACCCCCACCCCCTCCCTTAACCCTTCTTCTCGCGAGTGATTCCCGGTACGACTGTTGGTGGTGGTTAAGGGGGGGGGGAGGGGGAGGGGGAAGGGGTAGAGTTCATTGCGGTGGTGTCGGTATGTTACAGTCTCTCTCTCTCTCTCTCTCTCTCTCTCTCTCTCTCTCTCTCTCTCTCTCTCTCTCTCTCTCTCTCTCTCTCTCTCTCTCTCTCTCTCTTTCTCTCTCGTCTACTTCTGCATTTTTATTATTGTGTTGTGTATTGGTCTTTGGAGAGAGAGAGAGAGAGAGAGGGAAGAGACGAGATAAAAAGAAGAAGACAAGAGAGACAAGCAAAAAGAAAAGACAAAGCCAAAACCAAACAAACAAAAAACGGAATAAGAAATAAAAACAAAGAAGAGAAAACTGGGAAAAGAACAAGAAAAAAAACAGAAAAAGAAGTAAAACCCAAGAGAAACGAAGAGAGAGAGAAAGCGTTAAAAAGGAAAGAGAGAGAGAGAAGAGAAAGAGAAACCGAAAAAGAGA
>NC_091565.1:42450276-42452776 GCF_042767895.1 Penaeus vannamei
CTCTGTCTTTCTCTGTCTCTGTCTCTCCCTCCTGCCTGTTCTGTCTCTCTCTGTCTGCCTGTCTCTCTCTCTGTCTCTCTACCTCTGCCTTTGTGTGTGTGTCTCTCTCAAGGCCAAAATTAACATCATTACTATCATAATCATTATAATTATAATTAGCATCATCACCATCACCATTATCCTCCTCCTACGTAATATCATCATAATCATCATCATCATCATTATGACCAATTATCACCACCATATTTACAGACATCATTATGATCAGTACCACTACTATTATTGATATTGTGGTGATCTATTTCCCATAAGAGAGAAACTTCCCTGCAATTCTTCGTGGTTCAATTTTTTTCTTTATTTAATCAACTGGACGGTGAGTATTTTAACTTGGCAGCATATAAAGTGACAACAATAATTTCTTATCTGGATTTAGTCAGATTGATTATTTTGACTATTTTTTTTATTCGGACTATTCATCTGTTTCCACGGGTCTATAATGTATGTATGTATATATATATATATATATATATATATATATATATATATATATATATATATATATATATATATGTATATGTACATATACACACATATAAATACACATAGGTATGCACACACACACACACACACACACACTTACACACATACAAACACACACACACACACACTTACACACATACAAACACACACACACACACACACACTTACACATATAAACATACACACACACAAACACTTACACACACATACAAACACACACACACACACATAGACACAAAAACACACACACACACACTTACACACATACAAACACACACACACACACACACTTACACACATACAAACACACACACACACACACACACACACACACACACACACACACACACACATACAAACACACACACACACATACACACAAATACAAACACACACACACACACATAGACACAAAACCACTTTACACACACTTACACACATACAAACACACACACACACACACTTACACACATACAAACACACACACACACACAAACACGCACATGAACAAACACACACACACACACACACTTACACACATACACACACACTTGCACACACACACACACACACACTTACACACACATACAAGCACACACACACACACATACAAACACACACACACACACATAGACACAAAAACACACACACACACACTTACACACATACAAACACACACACACACACACACACACACACACCACAGATATAGATATATATACACACTCATTCACACACACACATACACACATCTGTTCGTTTATTTATCTATCTGTAGAAAGAGCGAAGACAAATAGAGAGCCAACGAGAGTGCCACATCGTCACGTAAGCGAGAGCCACACCAAGGACCACATGAACGTCCGCGAGATGTGACGAGAGAGGAAAGGTCATACCCGCTGACCTTTCTCTGTGATCGTCTCTGCTTTTATTGCTTTTCGTGGCTCTTGAAAGGTTCGACGAACGAGGCATGAAGGAGAATGGAGAATCAAGGAATTCTTTTTTTCCTTTTTTTTTCTCTTCATTCTTTTTTTTCGTTCTTCTCTTTGTCTTCTTTAATTTGGGGAGTAGGAAGAGGGAGATTTGATAAGAATACAATATAATTTTTTTTTTTAATGTAGTTGATAAATATCCGAAGCAAGTTTGTTAAATACTTGCAAATCTTACAATTAATTTCAAATTCGAAATCTCTTTTCTTTATCTAAAATATCAACAAGATAATTATTTAATCAAACGTGAATAAAAACATACGTTTAATTATGTGAAATATAATTTGCATTCTCTACTTAACGTATTATAATTACAAAAAGATTACCCGGTACTTTTCCTTACTTTTGTGCAATGTAACAATGTTCATTAAGTGTGTGCATATGAATATAAAAACGAATTAAATGAAAAAGAAATGCAAATAAAAGGTTATGAATGACATAACGAAATAGTGAGTCCTTAATTATTGGGACAGATGTGGAATTATCACTATTTCTATATTTCTCAAAATCTGTCAGACTAAGGCACGCAAAACCATAAATCATGATATTTCTTTGAAAAATGTGGTAAGTTACGAGGCGGAGAGTTTAGTAGAGATCCAGCACAATTTGCTTACATTTCTAGGGAGATAGAGAGAGAGGGAGAGAAAGAGAGAGAGAGAGAGAGAGAGAGAGAGAGAGAGAGAGAGAGAGAGAGAGAGAGACAGAGAGAGAGAGAGAGAGAGAGAGAGAGAGACAGACACACAGAGAGAAAAGAGAGACACAGAGAGAGATAGAAACTAGAAAATAGCGAGAGAGAGAGAGAGAGAGAGAGAGAGAGAGAGATAGAGAGAGAGAGAGAGAGAGAGAGAGAGAGAGAGAGAGAGAGACAGCGAGAGAGAAACCGACAGACACACAGATAGACAAAGAGAGAGAGATTGAGAGAGAGAGAGAGAGAGAGAGAGAGAGAGAGAGAGAGAGAGAGAGAGAGAGAGAGA
>NC_091565.1:42467776-42470276 GCF_042767895.1 Penaeus vannamei
TTTTTTTGGTGGGGGGGGGGGTATTTTAGGGTATGGTATGGGGCGTTAGGTATGTGGAGATGCAAACACACACAGACAAATATGCACTCACGAATGCACCTGCACACACACACACATATCTAAGTACATACACACACACACACAGATAAACACACACGCAGACAAACACACAGACAAACACAAACACACACAGACAAATACACACACAGACGAACACGCACACAGACAAACACTCACACGTGCAAACACGCACAGAGGCAAACACACAGACAAATACACACAGAAACAAACACACACAGACAAATACACACAGAGACAAACACACACACCCAGACAAAACACACTCACACACAAACACCCATCCAAAGAAACACACACAAACACATACAACCAAAAACAAACAAACAAACACACACCAATTAACCCCCCCTTCCCCAAGAGAACGATATACCTCATCGCACACAGCCCGTCCGAAGTATGACCAGCATATTCTCCCACGTCAGGTTATACTCACATGATAGAGACACACTGATCTAATTTCTAAAGACCAGCGGCTTGAACAGATAGGAATTAGGCTGTTATCAGATGGCCTCAAAAACGAAGTCTAATCCACAGCTGTTTCTTGGGTTTTCCTTCGTTATCTTGAAGGAAAAGGCTTGTTCTTGTCTCGTTTGATGTTCTTCTTTCGTTATCTCTTGCGTTGAAGTTTTGGTCTTGTTTCGTTTCGTTAATTTTCGTTATGGTTTGCGAAGGAAAAATGTCTTGTTTCATCGTCTCTCTTCGTTTTCTTCTGCGGAAAAATGCTTATTCTCGTTTCGTTTCAAATTCTTCTTTCGTTATCTTGTTCTTATTTCGTTTATTTTTTCTCTTTATACTTTGCGAAAAAGTTTTATTATCTCTTTTTGTTATTTTCCTAGTATTTATGTATATTGTTATGCGTTATGTGTTCGTCATATCATATAGTATACTAATCATTATGATATTTATGAAAATACTGTAGAGAGAGAAAGAGAGAGGGAGAGGGAGAGAGAAAGAGAAGGAAAAGATGAAGAATTAAATAAAGAAGAGGAAATATGGAAGAGGGTAGTAGGAAGGAAGAAGGGAAAGAGTAAGAAGGAAGACAAGGAAAACGGAGTAAGAATATTAAAAGAGAGCGGACAAATTTCAGAGATCTAGAAAGGAGAAAGCTTTAAGGTCATGAACAAGAAGAGAGAGAGAGAGAGGGAGAGGAGAGAGAGAGAGAGAGAGAGAGAGAGAGAGAGAGAGAGAGAGAGAGAGAGAGAGAGAGAGAGAGAGAGAGAGAGAGAGAGAGAGAGAGAGAGAGAGAGGGAGAGAGCGAGAGAGAGAGTGTGTGTGTGTGATTCACAAAGGAGTACATAGAAAAAAGAAGAGGAGACAAAAGAGAAAGAAAACCAAATAATAACCCCAAAATAAGAACCGTTTGCTCTCACTCACTCACTCTCTCTCTCTCTCTCTCTCTCCCTCTTCCCTTTCCTCTCCCTCCTCTCTCTCCCTCCTCCTTTCCCTCTCTCTCTCTCTCTCTCTCTCTCTCTCTCTTTCTCTCTCTCTCTCTCTCTCTCTCTCTCTCTCTCTCTCTCTCTCTCTCACTCTCTCTCTCTCTCCCTCTTCCTCTCCCTGTCTCTCTCTCTCTCTCTCTCTCTCTCTCTCTCTCTCTCTCTCTCTCTCTCTCTCTCTCTCTCTCTCTCTCTCTCTCTCTCTCTCTCTCTCTCTCTCTCTTTCTGAACTTCATCCGAGCGCCAACTGTTCCCTGCCTGCTGTTAAGGTTCACGGTGGCTGACTGACAACACTTGGTGCTCAAAATGCCTGGACTTTCTCCATCAAGGTCATTGTGTTGTATTAAACCAAGTAACGGATGGGAGGAGAGGGAATGGGGTGGGGGGGAGAGGGAATGGGGTGAGGGGGTGGGGGAGGGGAAAGGGGGGAGTGGTATTCCTGTACGACTCTCCTTCCCTCCCCCTCCCCCCTTCCCCTCACATTCCTCCTCTCCCCCCCAATTGGTTCCTTTTCGCCTGCCTCCTCCCCCTGTCTCCCTCTCCTCCCCTCCTCCCCCCTGTCCCCCTCTCCTCCCCTCCTCCCCTTCCTACGGGATCCTTTTCACCTCCCCCTACCCCCCCTTTCCCCAGCATTCCCCCTCCGGCTCCCTTTCAAGGTTGTGGTGAGGTGACAGGGCGAGGGAGGAGGAAGAATGAAAGGAGGAGAAGGGGAAAGAGGAGGAAAGAGGGAGCTGGAAGAGAGGAGGAGAAATGTAGGGTAGTGACCATTTCATTTGTTTTTTCTTAGTTACTCCTTCGTTATGTAATTTCCCGTTTTTCTTATTCTCTTATTTATCTATTCATCACGAGTTATTTTACTGCCTTTATTCATCTTTTTTTCTCTATCTCCCCTTTCCTCATTTTCAGTTTTGGAAATCATCCTATTCCCCCCACCCATTTCTCGATCCCCACTCACCTTTTTCTCTCTGTGTCCCTTCCCTTGTCCT
>NC_091565.1:42475276-42480276 GCF_042767895.1 Penaeus vannamei
AAGCATCGTTCTCGGTCGACTTCGGACCACTCAGTCTATCGAACTGAATTCCTCGCGACTCTGACATTTCCAGTTAACCAGTTTCACAAGTTGTGCGTCAAAGTCGATGATCTTCTGAAACTCTGACCCGGGACGATCGAATCCCCTTGGAAGTGGCTCGTGAATCGTCTCGAAGTCTCGTTTCATGTGGTTCGAATCTTGATTTTTGGATAATTCGACTTGTTTTTTTTTTACTTGTGTGATAAGGAGGAAAGAAAGGTAGGAGAGAGAGAGAGAGAGAGAGAGAGAGAGAGAGAGAGAGAGAGAGAGAGAGAGAGAGAGAGAGAGAGACAGACAGACAGACAGACAGACAGACAGACAGACAGACAGACAGAGAGAGAGGGAGAGAACGAGAAGAGCGAGAGAGAGAGAGAGAGAGAGAAAGAAAGAGGGAGGGAGGGAGGGAGGGAGGGAGGAGGGAGGAGGAGGGAGGGAGGGAGGGAGGGAGGGAGGAGGGAGGGAGGAGAGAGAGAGAGAGAGAGAGAGAGAGAGAGAGAGAGAGAGAGAGAGAGAGAGAGAGAGAGAGAGAGAGAGAGAGAGAGAGAGAGAGAGAGAGAGGCGCGCGGGTAGCCCGAGGCGGGACTCGTTCTAACCCACCTTGACACACACACCCTCCGCCTCCTGTCTATCTAACGGGCCTCCTACATCCTCCCTTCCTTCCTGGGCATAACTCACCCCTTTTAACCCTTCCTGTGGCCCTCTCCGAACCTCCTGCGGCCTCACCTCCGTGCTTTGGAAATTCCCTCGCCGGCAACTCGAAGCAAGGGTTGGCGGCGTCTGTCCCGGGAGGCGCTTTCTCCCGCGGAAAATGCGTGCGATTTTCTTTAATTTCACTTCTTCCTTCTTTTTTCTGAGATTCTTGCTCTTTTTTTGCGTAATCTTTCTGATCTATATTTCTTTTTTTTATACACTGTTTCCGGTCGTGCTTTTCGTTCAAGGCTGTCTGTGCCTAAATCGTGCATTTTTTTTCCATGAACTGAATTGAAAACTGAAAGTTAATCTTGCCTTTGATTTGGTGGGAATAGATAGGCATGTTATTCACACACACACAATATATATTGTATGTATATATACTGTGCGTGTGTGCGTGCGTGTATGTGTGTAAATGCCATGCTTACACATCACCACCGAAGCAGATCAAATGCTAGATTGACTTTCAATTTTCTTTCAATATTTAATGGCCGACAGAGTGAAAGCTGATTTTCCCAAGAAAGTCTTCCCAGCCTTTCTCGCGCCGTGATTCGGATCAGATCTCTTTACTTGGTATTTAGTTTCTGCAAGTGATACTAATATACTTTTTCTTCTCTTCCAGATGAAGGTCTTATTAGCAACAGCCGCCTTATTGGCGGCTTGGACACACGGCCGTAAGTATTCAGAGTGTTTTTCTGTTCTTTACAAATTAATGGAAATGTTATGGGTGACAAAAATTGTTCGGCAATGGAATCAGAGCCGGAAACTCTCGACTTGGACTGGGAAACAAAGGCAGAAAAAATAACGCATTGTAGGTATGATAAACGGACCAAAGTTCAGACTTACGCAAATCTTTGCTCTGTATTTTCATTGCGTTCCTGACAATGCACTGTATTAGATGTAACAACGAATCGCCGATAATGATGATGCTAATAATATTGATCATAAAAACACCACTGATAATATGAAAGGACAGCGATAACGTCAACAAGAACCGATTCCATAGGCCTACACGCTTTACACGGCTTTATTATTACACCGGCATTCAAACAACTCATCGTCTTAAGCCTTTCCCATCCCATATACCGCCATACACGCACACACGCAAAGTTACACGCATACCTAATGAAAGAGAAAGTCTTGGAGAGTTCATTTCTAGGGAACTCCTCGTGTATAAGGTGTGGTTAGAAGAGAAAATGGCGGGAAGGGACTTCGAACCCTTATGATTAAGGTGTTTGATCGCGTCGGTTGAATATAGCGATGCGTAATTGTTTACAGACAGGATGCTAGTTGTTACGTTTATAGTTTTTATTCCGTCGAGACTAGGGAAAATCACAGTAATTATAATACAGCATAATTATTGATAATTAGGAACTGCTTACGAAAAATAAACAGAACAGCATCAGTAACGGATATGGCGAAAGGATTAAGAAAACCAACGCAGCTAAAGATTGTTTTTTGTCGAAGGAGACAAGAAAAGCTTCCCAAATAAGGGGGTGAATGGGCGAAAGTTACGCCGCCTTCAGTTAGGTTTTGGATGCCGTGGGGGGGGGGGGGGTAGGCGTAATTTCAGCCATAGAGGATTCACACACTCTTACTTTCGGCGTGTCTTTAAGTTTTATTTATTATCTAACTACATGTGTATTTATGGGTCTTTTAGAAGATTTGTTTCCAGAAAGATTTATAGATTTATTATCTTGCTTTCATGGTTGTCTGTTTTATTTTTGTCGGTTCGTATAAAAAATTATCTTACCTAGATTCAAACGACATTCGTTATGTATGAATATTTCTCGTGAAATATTCTACTGTGAACTATCGTTTATCTATCTATCTATCTATCTATCTATCTATCTATCTATCTATCTATCTATCTATCTATCTATCTATCTATATATATATATGTGTGTGTGTGTGTGTGTGTGTGTGTGTGTATGTGTGTGTGTGTATGTGTATGTATAGATATATGTATGTATCTATATATTTTTCTGTCTTTCATTCATTTCTTTCACTTTATTTCATATATTATTTTCATTTCCTTTACATGTGTATTTTCCGCATTTTCTTCGTAACTTTCTGAACAAATATCCTGCTAATAGAACCTTTCATAATCTTCTTCCGCATATTTTCACTCTCCCTCTTTCTGCTTCCTCATTTTAGCCATTCTTCTCATCCACACTTTCTCTCCCTCGTAAGGAAAGAGAAGCGAAAAAAGGGGGAAAGGACGTAAAAAAAAAAAAAAAAAAAAAAAAAAAAAACTTGTCTTCTGGATTCCACATTCCAAGCCACTCCCCTTCCCCTTCACCCTCTCCCCTTCCCCTGCCCCGGCTCCTTACCTTACCCATACCCCCTTCCCCTTCACCTTCCCCTTCCCTTGATCCCCTTCCCATACCTTACTCCGTTCACCATCCCCTTCCCCTTCACCCTTTCCCTAAACCCAAACTTTAACCCTACCGCTTCCCCTTCACTCTTCCCTCTTCCCTTCCCCTTCCCCCTTCCCCTTCCCTACCCCAAACCCAAACTTTAACCCTACCGCTTCCCTCCCCTTCACCCTTCCCTTCCTCCTCCCTTCCCCCTTCCCCTAAACCCAAACTTTAACCCCTTCACCCTTCACCCTTCCTCATCCTCCTTCCCCCTTCCCCTTCCCATTCACCCTTTCCCCCTTCCTTCCCTTCCCCCTTCTCCCCCTACCCCAAACCCAAACTCGAACCCTCCCTTCACTTAGCACTATCATTCTTCCTCTCCTCAATCCTCCCTCTACCTGTATCCCCATACAAGTCCCTGTAGCAGCAGACACGTAACTGTTCTTGTAAAATATTGTTCTTTTTTTTCGTGTTCACTTTCATCTCCAACCGAAAGATCCTTTCATATTGAACATGCTGAGTGACTCGTGTTTTCATTTTTGTTTTCTTGCTTTCGTTTTCTATTTTGTGTTTCGTTTTCTTTTCATTTTTTTCTTCTTCAAGGGGGGTCTTTTTTATTATTGACGTGTTTCGTTTTTTCTTGCTTTCGTTTTCTATTTTGTGTTTCGTTTTCTTTTCATTTCTTTTTTTCAAGGGGGGTCTTTTTTATTATAGGCATTACCTTATTTAGAGTTGTGTTGGGAATGGAGTAAAGCCTGACTCGCTTTTTGATATATTTGTCTATATTATTTTCATGTTTCTTTGATTATCTTCCTTTGATTTAGTAGGTTATAGCAACTATTTCTCTTCTTTTTTCTAGAATTTTGATTTATTTTGTAATTTAGTATTCCGCCTTTTAAAAGTCGGATTAAAAATAACTTTACACATTACTTAATTCGTGTATATTTCATCATCGTCGCATGGTATTTGTCTTAATATGTTAGTTAATGTAAAAAATCTTGCAATACTTTCGTTCGCTTGCTGTTGAGAAGACAAAAGTTGCATGAGTTGCAAGTCGGATTAAAAATAACTCTGCATTACTTAATTCGTTTATATTTCACCATCGTCGCATGGCATTTGTCTTAATATATTAATTAATGTATTTTTTTTTTGCAATATGTTCGTTCGCTTGCTGTTGAGAAGACAAAAGTTGCACGAGTTGCGAACTTATTGTAACTTTCGCGTAACAAGTTCAGGAAAGCAATACGCACTTGCCGGTTGCCGAGACTGAAACCCTTGACCTGCAAATTCACGCTGCGCTCTCCCACTCTGCAATTGACCTTTGACCTCGGCTGGGAAGGAAGTCGTCGCCGCCGTCATGCAGTTGGCCCTGAGTTGAAGCTCGCTGTTAAAAAAGAAGGAAGGGGGGGAGGAGGGGGAGGGGGGGTTGAATTCGGCGGTAAATTTGAGGTCATTGTCTGCAAGATACGCACGGTGGGTTGCTGTGAGAGAAGGCGTGGGCGGTCTTATCGGCCAGCGCGCCCACACACGTGACATACCGCACATACGCTCGCAGAGGCAGATCCCAACATAGCTATTTATTTATCTGTCTATCGTCTACACACGGGCATGTGCATTTAAAATCACGTACACACATATATACAAATTCACATACACTTACATACACACACACACACACACACACACACACACACACACACACACACACAAAAACACACACACACACACACACACACACACACACACACACACACACAAACACACACACACACATACACACATACAGATATATATATTGTAATCCCATAAAAGTTCTAAAATGCAAGGAAATGAGAACATTGCGTCATCATAGAACCTGACCTCTCATTTCCCGCAAAACGCCACTGGCTATAATGTTGGTGTTTCCAAGAC
>NC_091565.1:42485276-42492776 GCF_042767895.1 Penaeus vannamei
GGGAGGGGAAGGTGAGAAGGAGAAATAGGAGGATAGCAAGAATAGAGGACGATGAAACGGGGGAGAGGGTAGGAGGATAGGAAGGGGAGAGAGGCTAGAGAGAAAAGACAGAGAAGGAAGAAGAAAATAGAAAGGAGAAGGAAAATAGGGAGGGGGGAGGCGAAGGAGAGAAGAGGAAGAAATAGGATAGGAAGAGTAGAGGGCGAGGAAAATGGGAAGACGGCAGGAGGATAGGAGAGAGGGAGAGGCTAGAGAAAGGTGATAGAAAGAAGGAAAGAGAATAGAAGGGAGGAGAAGGAAAATAGGAAGGGGAAGAGGAGGAGGAAGAATGAGAATAGGAAGAGTAGAGAACGAGAAAAGGGGGAGAGAGGGTCGGAGGATAGGAGAGGAGGAGAGGCTAGAAAAAGACACAGAGAGAAGAAGAGAATAGAAAGGGAGGAGAATGGGGGAGCCGAAGAGGAAGAGGAGGAAGAAGTAGAGGATAGGAAGAGTAGAGAACGAGAAAAGGGGGAGAGAGGGTAGGAGGATAGGAAACGGATAGGGGCTAAAAAAAGAGACAGAGAGAAGAAGAGAATAGAAGGGAAGGGAAGGAAAATAGGAAGGGGGAAGAGGAGGAAGAATAATGAGAATAGGAAGAGTAGAGGGCGATGAAAGGGGGAGAGAGGGTAGGAGGGTAGGAGAGGGGAGAGGCTGAAAAAGACACAGAGAGAAGAAGAGAATAGAAAGGAGGAGAATGGGGGAGCCGAACGGGAGAAGAGGAAGAAGTAGGAGGATAGGATGAGTAGAGAACGAGAAAAGGGGGAGAGAGGGTAGGAGGATAGGAGAGGGGGGAGGGGCAGAGAGAAAAGAGACAGAGAGAAGAGAATAGAAGGGAGGGGAAGGGCAAAGGAGGAAGAAGTAGGAGAATAGGAAGAGTAGAGGGCAATGAAAGGGGGGAGAGAGGGTAGGAGGATAGGAGAGGGGGGGGAGGGGCAGGCAGAATCTGGGGCAGCAACCACGGCGCCGAGACTCCAGTCAGGTCTTGTTCCTCGGCCAAGATGGCGCCTCGTAATTGGTATATATATATATTTTTTTTTGCCTTCTTCTTTTTTCCCTTTTTTGGCTTCCTCTGCTTTTTTTCTTTCTTTCTTTTTTGCTTCCTCTGTCTGTTGTTGTTTTTTTTTTTTTGCTTCCTCTGTTTTTCTTTCTTTTTTTTTTGATTCTTCATTCTGTTTTTCTTTCTTTCTTTTTTTTGCTTCTTCTGTTTTTTTTCTTTTTTTCTTTTTTGATTCTTTTGTTTTTTTTCTTTTTTTCCTTTTTGATTCCTCTGTTTTTTTTTTTCTTTCTTTTTCTTTTTGGCTTCCTCTGTGAATTGCGGTTGTCGTTGAGTTATTCGAATTGCATTGTGGATTTATTTTTTTTATTATTTTTTTTTTTTTGCCTTCTACGTGTGATTTAATTATATTTAATTCATTAATTGTGGTCAGATTGCAATCACGGAAACTTCATATCTGGAATGAGTGTATGTGTGTATGTGTGTGTTTATGTATATATATGTATATATGTGTGTGTGTGTGAGTGTGTGTGTGTGTGTGCACATATATATATATATATATATATATATATATATAGATAGATAGATAGATAGATAGATAGATATATAGATATAGATATATGTACGTGTATATATATACATATATAAAGCTAGAAAGAGAGAAAGAGGGAAAGAGCGAGGCAAACGAAACGAGAAAAGAGAAAGAGGAAAAGTGAAAAGAAAAAGAAATTATTTCTTTGAAATACCTCGAGCGAATCGCGCCTTCTGTGGCCTCCAGCGTGTCATCGCACGACAAGCTTTTCCTGTCATCTGTCACGGGAGCATCCCCAGCGTGACAGATTTCACGCTCTGTTAATCTGCTAAATTTAGATAGCCTGCAGATTTTTTTTTTCGACATTCAATAGACTTTTTATCGCACATCTCTCTGATTCAATAATGATAATAATAATGATTATAATAATAATTATGATAATAATAATAATAATAATAATAATAATAATTATTACCATCATTATCACTACTACTACTATTACTATTGTTATGATATTTGTTATTACTTTTTAATATCTTGTCCTCCATTTTAGTCTTTCATTTCCCCTATCACATTTTCCTTGTTAAACTTCCTATGTATCTTCTAATGACCTTTGACCTCTTGCGACTCTCTCCAGCTCCTCCATTTCGCATCAACTTCCGCCATATGTCCTATTTACTTATTTATCCTTCCTCTCTTCTCTATTTGTATATTCACTCAACACGAAAGTTATTTTCTTCGTCCTTCCTTTATTTTGAGATGGCGAACGACAGGCGAAATTTGTCTTGTAGCTGTAACCGTGTCTTAAGTATTTTTCTTAATTTAAGCTCGACGCACTGCTCTCTCATCAACTCTTAATTTGCACATCTCTTTTCTCAAACTTCTAATTCGAACTTTTTTTTCTTTCCTCGGTTATTCATTCCCACATCAGTTTTTGTTTTCTTAATTCGCACTCCTCATTCGTCAGTTTTTAATTCGCACTCCACTTTCGTTAGTTCTTAATTCGCACTCTCCTTTCTTCAGGGCTTAATTCTCATTCCTCATTTGTCATTTCTTAATTCGCACTCCTCTTTCGTCAGTTCTTAATTCGCACTCTTCTTTCTTCAGGGCTTAATTCACACTCTTCTTTCTTCAGGGCTTAATTCGCACTCTTCAACTTTCTCTTTATTGCTACACTTTACACGCGTCTGCTCTTCTATTAACGAGTTTCTGGGCGTGGTTCTTCACTCATAGGCTTTCGCTGTTATATTTCCGTTATTTTTGTTGTAATAGTTTTTGTTTGTATGCCCCTTCCTATCTTCCTATCCTATGCCTTTGTCCTTGTTTTTCACATTCTTTTCTCTGGGTTTCTATCCTATCCTCATTCTTGTAAATTTTCCGGTCTCTTATTGCATATGCCTTTGTTTCTCATTCCCTTTGTCTTCATAACTTTTTTTTTCTCTCTCTCTCTTTCCGTTCATTAACTATTAATAAATCGTTCTCATATCCAATCTTTCATCTCTGAGTCAATCAACTGATAAATCTATCTATTTAATTATCTCCCCATTTACTTCCACATCCCGCTTATCAAACAATCCTTTTAATCACTCTCTGCATCATCATTTATCGTTATTCCTTTGTTTCCTTGTGTCACCCTGTCCACGTGGAGGTGCAGGCGAAGGGCGTGGCAAAGGCGCTCAGCTCTAATAAGGCGCGCGTAACCTTGGGTGATGAAGCTTCGCGGTTCACTTGTCTGTCTCGGTTCATAAGAATCGGGCGTTTGATTCATGATGAAACTGATATAGATGTCTTGTGATACGTCTGTCCATGATGTTGATTGATCTCGCTATGAGATTAATAGATGTCATGAGTAATTGTCTCGATTCTTTTTTTTATGTTTACGAGAATATCTGTAATTCAGTGGTTCGTAATGTTCGAAGCGGTATCGGATCTTCGAGTATAAATTTCGTTTAGGGAAAAAATGGGGATCTTTTCTCCGTGATTCTACCCGCAAAATGCACCAATCAACATGTTTACAGAGGAAGTGGTGCAAACACGATCTCTTGCAACATGAAGCCACGTCTCGGAAAGCCCTTTGAACCAATTACCTCGTCTCAATGCGAGGGAAAAGGCCTTGGCATATCTCTTCGCCAAAGGGTATGGGCACGAAAGCCTCCTTGACAGCCTGCCACGTTATGCAATGCGGCAGCGAAGAGAGGCACCGTTATGCGCGTCGCCTCACCTGCCAGATATGTTGCACATGGTGAAGCCGCAGACATGTTGCGGTGGGACTTCGCGTGAGAGAGGAAATGTATGTATTTTTTGTGTGCTGATTTTTGAACGGGATTAGTGTGTCTGTGTGTGCGTGAAAGAGAGAGTGACTGGGTAAGAGGGAGATTGGAGGGGACGCACACGCACACGCACATGCACACACACACGCACACACACACACACACACACACACACACACACACACACACACACACACACACACACACACACACACACACACACACACACACGCTTATTAAATTTATTTAAATAATTATTTACAATGCCTGTGCATTTGGCCGAGTAGGTGTTCTTGAGTGAGTAAAAGTATGTAGATTTTCTTTTTTTTATTCTTGGCAACAAAGTAACATTACCGTTCAGCAAGTAGTGAGTCACTTGAACAAAAACAAGACTTGAATTACAGACAATAGGGTGTTCCTCGAGCTCTGAGATCTGTCCAGTGGAACGCCTGTGATGCCTAATTTTAGCTTCCGTGATAAACCATCTGGCTATCTATTTGTCTAGGAGTCAACTAATCTATTCTCCCTTGCTCTTTTTCTTTCTCTTCCTCTCTCTGTCTCTGTCTGTCTGTCTGCCTGTCTGTCTGTCTCTGTCTCTGTCTCTGTCTCTGTCTCTGTCTCTGTCTCTGTCTGTCTCTCTCTCTCTCTCTCTCTCTCTCTCTCTCTCTCTCTCTCTCTCTCTCTCTATCTCTATCTCCCTCTCTCCCATTCTCTCGCTCTCTCTCGTTTTTCTCCCTCTCCGTCCCCTTCCCCCGCCCTCGCCCTCTTCCTCTTCCTCCCCCCCTCCCTATATCTAAGTGTGTGTATGGTCGTGTGCATGTGTGTGGTGTGTTTATGGGGTTTGCGTGTGTGTAATTTTCCAGCTATCGTTCTCATTATTTTTTTCTCTTACCTTTAAGTAATACGGTTTGCCAGATTTTGAAATAGATTGTTGACGTTGAGAGAGAGAGAGAGAGAGAGATAGATAGATAGATAGATAGATAGAGAGAGAGAGAGAGAGAGAGAGAGAGAGAGACAGAGAGAAGAAGAAGAAGAAGAAGGAGCGGCAAGGGAGAGAGAAAAAACAAGAAAGAAGAATGAAAATGAGATCAAGAGATACAGACAAACACAAAAAGAGACAAAAAAAGAAGTGGAAAAAGCCTGGAATGCAATCCGGATATAGTCGACGCCGTCACCGACCTCGACCGAAGTGGCACCCCAGGCACCGGTGCCCGTCCAGAGTGCCTCAGTCATTTCATTGCAGGATCTCCCCAATTTCGCAATTAGTTGATTCTCGTAATGGTGGTCGGTGGTAATTGCTTTCTTAATGACATTCGCAAATAACAAAGGATAGTAAAAGTGACGTTCTTAATGATAAGAGCAACAGGGGCATTCTCAATAATATTCATGTAAAACAAAGAACAGTAATGATGGCAACTGTTTGTGATATTCGTTAAAAACAAGGAAACTAAGAGTGATGATAATGGTATCAATGATTTCGTGGAAAACTAATGACAGTATTGATGACATTCTTAGTAATATTCGTGAAAAAAGATAAACAAAGAACAGAAATATGGCTTTCTTTTGATATTCTCGAAAGGCAAAGAACAAAACTAATTAATGATATTCTTATGATAATTATAATATATTATAATATATGATATTCTTATAATAATTATAATATATTATAATATAATATGATATTCTTACAATCTTAATGATATTCGTTTGAAACAAAGAACTAACAATGGATTTTTTAAATATTAATGAAAAAAGAACACGTTAATAATGACATTCTTACTGATGCGGAAGATATGACGGTAAACACTGATAACAAAACTTTCATGAAGTAACCAGTTGACATGCAAGTAAACAACAACAATATCAGCATCAATTACAGCCCCAGGGGTTAACTGCCCAATCAAAGTCACTTCACACCTCCCTGCTACGGATCCCCCCCCCCCCACCAGGCCCCCATTTCTTCAAAAAAAAACAAAAAAAAACACTCGTTTCATAAATCTGCAAAACTCGTCGAAATGTCCTCAACATTGATCTTGAAGACGCTGAAAAATCCTTGGGTGTATCACGTGACGAATGTTTTTTTTTTCTTTTCTTTTTTATTTTGTTTCGTACATGACATTGTCAAGGTTTGGTGATGGTTGGACATCTTTTTTTCCCGTAAGTCGTGTCTGTTCTGGACAGTTTTGGGAATTTTTCGCTATAAAAAGGTTTTATTGATGTACTTTTTGTTGTGTGTATGGATGGAAGACGTTGTGGGAATGTGTAGTGACACGAGAAGAGGAGGGAGAGAGAGAGAGAGAGAGAGAGAGAGAGAGAGAGAGAGAGAGAGAGAGAGAGAGAGAGAGAGAGAGAGAGAGAGAGAGAGAGAGAGAGAGAGAGAGAGAGAGAGAGAGAGAGGGAGAGTTACAAAGAAACATAGAAAGAGAGAGAAGTGAAGAAAAAAAAAATACTTCTGGAATGCACTCCGGATATAGTCGACGCCGGCATCGACCTCGACCGAAGTGGCACCCCAGGCACCGGTGCCCGTCCAGAGTGCCTCAGTCATTTCATTGCAGGGTCTCCCCAATTTCGCAATTAGTTGATTCTCGTAATGGTGGTCGGTGGTAATTGCTTTCTTAATGACATTCGCAAATAACAAAGGATAGTAAAAGTGACGTTCTTAATGATAAGAGCAACGGGGGCATTCTCAGCAATATTCATGCAAAACAAAAAACAGTAATGATGGCAACTGTTTGTGAAATTCGAGGGGGAGGGGATAGAGAAGGAGAGAAAGAGAAAGGGAGAGAAAGAGAAAGAACGAAAGGGAACAGAAGACAGATGGAAAACGCAACATAGAATTCTAAAACGAAACAAGACATATAAGCCACATCTTAAGAGATAAAGGGAGAGAAAGAGAAAGAACGAAAGAGAACAAAAGACAGAAGGAAAACAAACCATCGAATTCTAAAATATACTATATTTTATAAAATATAAAATAAAGACAAGGAAAACACAACATAGAATTCTAAAACAAGACATATAAGCCACATCCTAACACCGCAATTCCCTTTTCCTTCCAGATGAAATAGAGAAACGACAAGCCAGTGAGCCGGAGCGCCGCGTGGTCTGCTACTACACAAACTGGTCGGTGTACAGACGGGGGCTGGCGAAGTACACACCGCAGAATATCAACCCTTACCTGTGTACTCACCTGGTCTACGCCTTTGGAGGACTCACCGACGAGTTTGAGGTCAAGCCTTTCGACACGTATCAGGATATTGAGCAAGGTAAAGGAGGCGGTTTTGTTTTCTTTGGTTTTGTGTATTTTTGTGTGTGTTTATAATGTGTATAAACAGACGCGCAAACGCATACGCACACGCACACACACACACACACGCACACGCACACGCACACGCACGCACACGCACACGCACGCACACGCACACGCACACGCACACGCACACGCACACGGACACGGACACGAACACGAACACGCACACGCACACGCGCACGCACACGCACACGCACACGCACAAATTCAGATTCCGTAACAATCCAAGTATACCCAGACACAACAGACTCCCACTTCCAAACGCACCAAACTGCCACTTTTCAACCTCTTTTACACAAACTATACCCCCTCCACCCCTCCCCCTCTCCCATACACCAAACCCCTCCCTCTCCTT
>NC_091565.1:42497776-42500276 GCF_042767895.1 Penaeus vannamei
GCTTTCACTCTCTCTCTGTCTGTCTGTCTTTCTGTCTTCTTTCTCTTTCTGTCTCCGTGTTCTCTCTCTTTCGCTTTCTCTCTCTCTCTTTCGCTTTCTCTCTCTCTCTCTCTCTCTCTCTCTCTCTCTCTGTCTCTCTCTCTCTCTCTCTCTCTCTCTCTCTCTCTCTCTCTCTCTCTCCTCCCTCTCCTCCCTCTCCCTCCCTCTCCCTCTCCCTCTCCCTCTCCCTCCCTCCCCCTCTCCTCCCCCTCCCTCTCTCCCTCTCTCCCTCACCCTCTCCCTCTCCCTCTCCCTCTCCCTCTCCCTCTCCCTCTCCCTCCTTCCCTCCCTCCTTCCCTCCCTCCCTCTCCCCACTCCTTCCTCCCTTTCCCTCTCCACCTCCCTCCCTCTCCCCCCCTTTCTCTCAGTAACTTTGAAAACAGACGAACCGAGACAACCATGAACTAATAGACAGCAATTAGAGAGTGAGAGAGAGAGACAGATTAGGAGAGCGACACTTAACGCAGCAATTAGAGAGTGAGAGAGAGAAAACTATAGCCTTTAAGGGCGAATTCACACCGCACGTAGGCCCATAAATCGACCATCTGTGGGGCGGTTCGTCTCAGACCTCACGCGAGAGCCGAAACTTCGAAGGGAAAAGAAGTGTTTCAAAAGTCCGTCGTTTTCGTGATAATTCCGGGTTGAGTTGTGGATCCGATGGCGTCAATAACTCCGGGTTGAGTTGTGGATCCGATGGCGTCAATAACTCCGGGTTGAGTTGTGGATCCGATGGCGTCAATAACTCCGGGTTGAGTTGTGGATCCGATGGCGTCAATAACTCCGGGTTGAGTTGTGGATCCGATGGCGTCAATAACTCCGGGTTGAGTTGTGGATCCGATGGCGTTAATAACTCCGGGTTTGAGTTGTGGATCCGATGAGGTTATGTACGGAAGCGTCGAATGAAAGTTTTTATTTTTATGTTTATTATTTTTTTTATGTTCGTATGGGATAAAAGAGAGAGAGGGGGGGAGAGACGAAGAGAGGGGAAAGAGGGAGGGAAGGAGGGCTGGAGGAGAAAGAGGGAGGGACGGAGGGATGGAGGAGAAATAGGGAAAGACGGAGATTGGAAGAACCATAACACACAAGCATCATCCCCACATAAATCCCCATGCCCTACCCCTCCCCCTAGAAAACCCCATACCTTCCCCCATGAAAAACCCCCCCCTATCCCCCACAGAAAACCCCATACCCTACCCCTCCCCATAGAAAACCCCCTCACCCCCTCCCCCCATAGAAAACCCCCTCACCTATCCTCCCCCCATAGAAAACCCCCTCTCCCCAAAGAAATCCCCATACCCTCCCCCTATCCCCCACAGATAACCCTCTCCCGCTCCCCATAGAAAACCCCCTCCCCCACAGAAAACCCCATGCCCTTCCCCACAGAAAACCCCATACCCTCTCCCTCCCCATAGAAATCCCCATACCCCCTCCCCATAGAAAACCCCTTCCCCCTGTCCCCCACAAAAAAACATACCACCCCCTCCCCCATAGAACACCCCCTCCCTCCCTCCCACAGAAAGCCCCATACCCTACCCCCATACAAAATCCCCATGCCCTACCCCTCTATAGAACCCCATAGAACCCCCAGCCCCCCACCCACCCCACCACCACCCCCCCACCCCCTCCCACCCACCCATCAATCCATCAACTCAATCCAAGTCCCGGATGGAATGAAGTCTGGCTCGAGTGGCCGGTCGGTTGCGAAGGCAATTTCAACACTTTCTTGTCCCGCTAGTTCACCTTGAGGCCCCAAGGACGTCGCGCCGCCTGGAACGGTAGGGAGTCCGGACCTTAAGTACACCTCGCCCGGTCCTTCGGTAATTTGATAAGAGAGAGAGAGAGAGAGAGAGAGAGAGAGAGAGAGAGAGAGAGAGAGAGAGAGAGAGAGAGAGAGAGAGAGACAGAAACAGAAACAGTGAGTGAGACCAATAGAGAGAGAGAGAGAAGAAATTGGTAGATGTAGATAGAATGATAGATAAGAGAATGGAATTTGATGAAAAAGGAGAGAGAAAAAGAATAGGTAGGTGTAGATAGAATGATAGATAAGAGAATGGAATTTAATGAAAAGAGGAGAGAGAAAAGGAATAGGTAGATGTAGATAGAAAGTTTGGTAGATAAGAGAATGGGATTTAATAAAAAGAGAAGAAAAAATGGTTGAAAATTTGATAGAATAAAGAGGGCAGTTTTTTTTTTAATATTTTAGATAGGTTGAAAATTTAATGAAGAAGGTAGATGTAGACACAATGTTGGATAAATAAGAAAATGGAATTTAATGAATTAGGAGAAAAAATAAGTTGAAAATTGAATAGAATGAATAAGGTAGATGTAGAGAGAATTGTGAATTGATGAGAATTTAATGAGTTAAGAGAAAAAAGAAGAAAAAAAATGAAATTTGAATAAAATAAAAAGAAAAGAAAAAGTGGAATTTTATCTGTTCATATTTGTCCATCTGTTTGTCTCT
>NC_091565.1:42505276-42520276 GCF_042767895.1 Penaeus vannamei
CTCTCTCTCTCCCTCTCTCTCTCTCTCTCTCTCTCTCTCTCTCTCTCTCTCTCTCTCCCTCTTTCTTTCTTTCTCTTTCTCTCTCTCTCTCTCTCTCTCTCCCTCTCCCTCTCCCTCTCCCTCTCCCTCTCCCTCTCCCTCTCCTCTCCCTCTCCCTCTCCCTCTCCCTCTCCCTCTCCCTCCCTCCCTCTCCCTCTCCCTCCTCCCCCGTCCCTTCTCCCTCCTCCCTCCTCCCTCCTCCCTCCTCCCTCCTCCCTCCTCCCTCCTCCCTCTCCCTTCCTCATATTCCTAAACTCTCATTCTCCTCGTTATCTCTTCTCCCGTCCATCTTGCTCTCAATTATCCATCACCTTTATTTGCCTCCTCATGCTATCCGAAATGCGAGCCTCACTCTCTCACAAAAACAAAGAATATCACTTATTTTTTTTCCTATCACAATTAATGATTTATCTTCTTATCTTTTTTTTTAATCTCACAATTCATTAATCTTTTCCTCACTAGATGGCGTCTCTCCTCCCAAAATGGCGTCTGATTCCCCTCCACGCTTTTTAGAGACAGTTCACCACAATCTCATCGCGATAGAAAGTACTTGGGAAGGCGCTCTAGAAATCAAGGTTTCTCGAGACACTGGCTGCGGGCGGGGGGGGAGGGAGGGAGGGAGGTGGGGGAGAGAGGGAGGGGGACGAGAGGGGTGGAGGGAGGGGGAAGGGAGGGAGGGAGGTAGGGAGGGAAGGAAGGGGGAGGTAGGAAGGGAGGGAAGGAAGGAGGGAGGGAGGGAAGGATATGGGAGGGGGTTAGGGAGGGAGGACGGAGGGGGGAGGGAGTGGAGAGAGATAGGAAGGCAGGAGGGGGAAGAGATGGGAGGGAGGGAGGGAGGTAAGAGGGGGACGAGAAGGGAGGGAGGCAGGAGGGGGAAGAGATGGGAGGGAGGGA
Source organism: Penaeus vannamei (assembly GCF_042767895.1). Classification (NCBI taxonomy): domain Eukaryota; kingdom Metazoa; phylum Arthropoda; class Malacostraca; order Decapoda; family Penaeidae; genus Penaeus; species Penaeus vannamei. The sequence continues at coordinate 42,506,210 of NC_091565.1, forward strand.
GGCAGGGAGGGGGGGAAGGGAGTTCTTCGCGCTCGATTTCTCTATCATCTGCTGCGCAAAGTGTAAACAGAGTCAAGTACACGCTCCAGCAACCACCTCATTGATCTTAACATTCGTCGTTTAGCATTGTCTTCCTTCTCTCCAAACGTGGACTAATATATAAAAAGAAGATACCTCAATCAACGAAGTCATCTTATAAAAAAGGAGATAGCAACAACAACAAAACATTACGCAACATCATAATCACAATGCAACACAGAATAAAACATCAACAATGTAACATCACTATGATACAAAACTGTGATATGGATCTTCCTTTTCTCCCCCAAACCAGTTTATTAATGTTGACCGTCTTAGCGCGGCACTTTCACCCCCTTCCTTTCCCCTTGGGCTTCATAGCAACACGGGGATGTCGACACTTGTTTTCGGCGTCCTGTGTAGGTGTCTTGGCCTCAATTCTTTGTCTTTAGGTAACCCTCGACTGTAGGTGTTTTGGCCTCAATTCTCTGTCTTCAAGTAATCCTCGACTGTGGGTGTTTGGGCCTCAATTCTTTGTCTTTAGGTAATCCTCGACTGTGGGTGTTTGGGCCTCAATTCTCTGTCTTCAAGTAATCCTCGACTGTGGGTGTTTGGGCCTCAATTCTTTGTCTTCAAGTAATCCTCGACTGTGGGTGTTTAGGCCTCAATTCTTTGTCTTCAAGTAATCCTCGACTGTGGGTGCATTGGCCTCAGTTCGTTCTCTTTAGGTAATCCTCGACTGTAGGTGTTTTGGCTTCACTCCTCTGACTTCAAGTAATCCTCGACTGTGGGTGTTTTGGCCTCAATTCTCTGTCTTTAGGTAACCCTCGACTGTAGGTGTTTTGGCCTCGCTCTTCTGACTTCAAGTAATCCTCGACTGTGGGTGTTTGGGCCTCAATTCTTTGTCTTTAGGTAATCCTCGACTGTGGGTGTTTTGGCCTCAATTCTGTGTCTTTAGGTAATCCTCAACTGTGGGTGTTTTGGCCTCAATTCTGTGTCTTTAGGTAATCCTCAACTGTGGGTATTTTGGCCTCAATTCTGTGTCTTTAGGTAATCCTCGACTGTGGGTGTCTTGGCCTCAATTCGTTCTCTTTAGTTGATCCTCGAGCAAGTCTGGTCCGACCGCGGAGAAATTCCCCAATGCAAACCACTCCATCTCTCGGAGTATTTGCATGCTAAAATATGCTCGTTTTATGAGTGTGCTAAAAGGCAGCTCCTCTTTAGGGCGGACGATTCTCGCTCCCGCGCTGGTTGAACGCAAACCTTTAATGATAACTAGAATGTAAACAATCACCACGGTTGGTTGAGTTGTTCAAGACCACGCTCTTCCTCGTCATAGTTCACCGTTCAGTAAATACTTTTAGTCCAAAGGCAAAACAGAGAGAGAGAGAGAGAGAGAGAGAGAGAGAGAGAGAGAGAGAGAGAGAGAGAGAGAGAGAGAGAGAGAGAAAGAGAAAGAGAAAGAAAGAAAGAGAAAACCTTTCCTTCATCTTCTCTCAAGGTCCAAACCATCTCCGAAATCTCTCCCCAACTGCTCTTATGGTGTCCCCAGGAAGCCCATACAAGTCCACCGACCACGTGACTTGCCTAATGAGCTCCTTCCCTCATTGAACATCCCTAGGAACACGTCCCATCTCGCCCGGCCGTTCACCAGTCCATCCTTTCACCGGGAACTTGTCTGGGGTCTGTGGGCTATTTCTTTATCTCTTCGTCTCCAATCAACTGGTGAACGGAGGCCAATGCCATACGTCTGTGTGAGGTTGTCTTGGTTAATACTTTTTTGGCTTGAGTTGATTTTGCCAGGTGGTAGAGAGAGAGAGAGAGAGAGTGAGAGATAGGCGGAGAGGAGAGAGGGAGGGAGAGAGAGAGAGGGAGAGGGGGAGGGAGGGGAGGGGGAGAGGGAGGGAAAGAGAGAGGGAGAGGGAAAGAGAGAGAGAGAGGGAGAGGGAGAGAGAGGGAGAGAGAGAGAGAGAACATGTACATATAGACAGATGATTTCATTACTCAATCGTCTCCATAAAACAATGCCAAAAGACCTTTACTCATATTAGAAAAATATAAATATCTAATACGTACCTAAAATAAAAATAAAAACATAAACACCAACAACCCTATTTATTCTCGCCCGCCCCTCGCCCCCCCCCCCCAAAAAAAAAAGAAAATGCCGAACCACACGACCTCCATAAAGTGAGCTTTATGCAACGGCCGCTTGACAGTTGGATTTGCTTGACGTCTGTGACTGATAGGTCCGTATGACATGTCTGTGTGATGGATGCATGACTTGCCTGAATGTCAAAGCTAAGCCTGGTCCACGGTCTGGTCTGGTCTGGGACTTTCACTGCCGCAATTAGGTCTGTGTGTGATTGCGTGTGTGTTTTTTCTGTTATTGTGTGCCTATACCTGTTCTTTTTTTTTCTTCGTATGTAGAGAGGAGAGGGAGAGAGGGAGGGAGGGAGGGAGGGATGGAGGGAAGGAGAAAGTGAGGGAGGGAAGAATAGAGGGAGGGAAGAATAGAGGGAGGGAAGAATAGAGGGAGGGAAGAATAGAGGGAGGGAAGAATAGAGGGAGGGAAGAATAGAGGGAGGGAAGGAGGGAGGGAGGGAAGGAGAGAGGGAGGGAAGGAGAGAGGGAGGGAAGGAGAGAGGGAGGGAAGGAGAGAGGGAGGGAAGGAGAGAGGGAGGGAAGGAGAGAGGGAGGGAAGGAGAGAGGAAGGGAGGGATGGAGGGATGGAGGGAAAGAGGGAGGGAATGAGAAAGGGACGGAGGGAGAGAGAGAAAAAAAAGAAAAGAAAAAAGAGTACTTACCGTTGATAGGTATGTAGTAATATTGTCATTCCTATCATTGCGTATGTTAATTGTGATACTTTATATAACTGCATGATAACAGAGCCGATCTGATATGTACTTATGTTAAGATCGTCATTGTTTATGTATCCGCGTGGCTCTTGAAGAGAAGGGGAACATCTTATTAATCTGAAGATGAAGTAACGCGTTGGAGGCGTAAAGTATCTCTTCTTTTTCGTCTTTACTTCCTGACTTGTGCAAGAATTTCCCTCAGGTATATTTCGCAGAATAAAAGTTCTTTGTTCTTAGTGTTTCTTGTCCGTCTGTTACACATAAGCAAATCTTGTTGTCTTTGAGTAATAAGACACTCCAGTAAAGCGAAAATAATCCACTATTTTCCTAATCTTTCGTAAATCTATATTTCCCCAAAGTATGATATGTATTGAACATTATATATATATTTTCGTATATTTTCCCAAAGTATGATATATATTGAACATTATATATTAGTTTCTCGTATATTTTCCCAAAGAATGATATATATTGAACATTATATATTAGTTTCTCGTATATTTTCCCAAAGAATGATATATATTGAACATTATATATATATTCTCGTATATTTTCCCAAAGAATGATATATATTGAACATCATATATATATATTCTCGTATATTTTCCCAAAGAATGATATATATTGAACATTATATATATATTCTCGTATATTTTCCCAAAGTATGATATATATTGAACATTCTATATACGTTCTTGTATATTTTCCCAAAGAATGATATATATTGAACATTATATATAAATTCTCGTTTATTTTCCCGAAGAATGATATATATTGATTCTATATTTCTCGTATATTTTCCCAAAGAATTATATATATTGAAAAAAATACATATATAGAGTTCTCGAATGGCACACACCAGAACCCGACACCGCTTCACAACAACGTAAAAGTAGTTCTTAAAGAAAAAGAAGGAAAAAAAAGTGGACCCACATCGACCACCGGCCAGTCAGCAGTAGTAGTAGATAAGTAGACCCAGTACCGCTTCTTCTACCATCTACCTCTACGAGTAGATGAGGTGAAAGGGTGCACTTTCTACGAGCTGTGGAAGGTAATTACCCCGGGCCGGAGAGGGTTATTTGTTGGGTATGTTAATCAGCCTGCCTTAATTAGGTATTTTTTTTTTAGCCCTGCCTACCTTTCGGCTCCGGAGTCGATCGAGACTAATTACTTGCTAATGATGGGGATGATTATAGCAATTACGAGCGGTTTGGAGGCGGTTGATTTGATTGTACTTTACGAAAGATGTCACTCCTCTTTTTCCGGTGTGGTAAATGTTGGGAAAGGTCTGAAGCAAGCATGATGAATCTCTCTGTCTCTCTCTCTTTTTTATCTCTCTCTCTCTTTCTTTCTCTCTCTGTCTCTCTGTCTGTCTGTCTGTCTCTGTATCTCTCCCTCTGTGTGTGTGTGTCTCTCTTTCTCTGCCTCCGTCTCTGTCTGTCTGTCTGTCTCTCTCTCTCCCTCTCTCTTTCTCGGTCTCTCTGTCTGTCTGTTTCTGTCTCTCTCCCTCTGTGTGTGTGTGTGTGTCTCTCTCTCTCTTTCTTATTGAAAAGAAAATGACATCGCAACGTTATGTTATTATATTTTATAGGATTTTTTTTCTCTCTTTTTTGCGCTAGTCAAGAATACTTATGATTTACAAGACAATAAACCCAACCAAAAATGAAGATTCACAGTAAGAGAATGCAAACAAACAAAAACAACATCCACATTCCCATTTTTTTTTTTTTTTTTGGGTCAAAGTTAATTCTTCAGCGATCTGCAACACCAAAGACTACATCTCTCCCAACAAGACTAAGCGAAGTCGTCTCACTGCATACGAGTCTTTTCCCTCCCGGCTTTTCACTCGCTCGTTGCATTGCGAAAGGAGCCGTGACGAAGCCTGGTTGCACTCAGCTCTGACCGCGAGAAACCCTGCCACGAGAGGGCCGAGGAAGAGGGGCGAGGGAATCATTCTTTTTTTTTTTACGAGTCGTGGGTCTGATAAGGAGGAGCGTTTTCTATAAGTACGTGTGTTTGGGTGGGTGGGGTGGGGGTGGGGGGGTGTTTGTGTGTGGTTTTATTTGTGTGTTTATGTGTGTGTGTTTGTGTGTGTGTGTATGTGTGTGTGTGTTTATGTATGTGTTTGTGGGTTTACATATATTTGTATGAAGACAGGATTTGATTCAATCTCATTATTTCGCTTCTCGTATTATTTTCGCGTTTGTATTTATCAACTTTCACTTATTCCCTTCCCATCCCCTTCTTTTCTCTCTCTTCGCATCACCCCCCCCCCCCAAAAAAAAAAAAAAAAAAAAAAAACGAAAATAAGAAAGAAAGAAAGAAAGAAAGAAAGAAAGAAAAAAACACACGAAATCTTGTAACTCTACAACCCATTTATTTAACTTTCTTCTCTCTCTCCTTCAGGAACTCCGCGACGCCTTCGAAGACGAAGGATCCAAGGTCAAGAAAGGCAAGCTCCTCCTCACCATGGCCGTCCCAGCGGGTCAGAACTACATCGATAAAGGTTACGACGTTCCTTCTCTCTCCAGGTGAGTAGAGGTCAAGGAAGGTCAATTTTTTTTTTTTTTTTTTTTTTTTTTTTTTTTTTTTTTTTTTAGGGGAAGGGGCGAGGATGGGAGAAGGGAAGGAGGGAGGATGATGATGGAGGGGAAAAGAGGGGGGGGGGGAAAAGGGAAGGGAAGAAGGGTGGGGGAAAGAAGGGCGGTAAAGGGTGTTTGGGAAAATAGGGGAGGGAAGAGAAGGAGTAGGAAAGGAAGGAAAGAAAAGAAGAGAAGGGGGAAAGGAGTTAAAAAGGAAGGGGTAAGAGACATGAGAGGAAGAAGAGCTGGAAAGGGAGGAAGGGAAGAGGAGAGGAAAACTAAGAGACAGAAGGACGACTACTAATGGAATGGAAGATGAAAAGGAAAGAAAGGTAGAAGAGGAGGAAGACAAAAAAGGAATAAAGAGAAGTTAGAAGGAAAAGGGGAAAACGGGAAAAGAATAACCAAGATAAAGAAAAAATTAAAAACGAAAAAAGATATGAAAGCCATAGAATACGAACTACAGCAGAAGAAGAACAATAATCAGAGAAAGGAAGAGAAAGAAAGAAAAAATAACAAAACAGAAATTGAAAATATCGTATCCAAAACCTCCACAGTATTTCCGTGTTGCAAAGCCAAGAACAGTTCAAAACATCTGACTCTTAACAAGGAACAAATGACAATAAACAAGCAGTGACGGACCCATTAACCGTATGTCTGAATCTATTACACATTTCAGAAGCCGTTTCAACAATAGCAGCTCATTTTTCAGAGAGATAACGGACCGGCTATTAAATAGAGACAAAGAATAAAAATGACAGTGATTCGAAACTTGTCATACTTGTAACATGACATGAAATATATTAGTTTCGTCTTATGCCTCGTCATAAGAGTGACTCGCAGCTACAAATGATCAGGCAGATGTCATAAAGGTTCAGGATGACGTATATCTATATATATATGTATTTCGAAAAATATTTGCAAAATACAATTTGATTTCACAGGAACTTGGCTGATAATTGTATGGATTATGTATATATTTATATATATGTTTATATATTATATATGAATTGCAGAGACTGTGCTGATAATTAATTGTATAAATTGCTTTTGGTTTTACTTATGATAGTAATAATGATTATATTTGTTAATTGTCATACAAGAGCATCAATAATTTGAAATATTCATTTTTAGAGAATTTAGGAGAGTAAAATGTGTATTTAATGCACACACATGTTGATAGATAGGTAGATAAATAGATAGATAAATAATAAATATCGAGTTAATTCAATGTAAAACTACGGGATTTACACGCCACACTTCACAAAAGTACGATACGTTGGGAAAGAGCAGAACACAGAGAAAATTTAAGTCTCTCACGATAATTGATTAAAAAAAACAAGAAATTGACGTTCAAGGTAAAATTGCGGATTTCTCTTCATGCAACAATTGCCATATCAAAATCTTTTCACTTTTAAACAACCTCGTCCCATCCATAACAACTTTTTATTCTCATTTACAACGTAACAACCCCCTTCAGTAGTTTATAACAACCTCTTTCCCTCATAACAATAGTTTAGAGCAAGTTCTCATCCTTAACAACTTCCTTCCCCTCCTGAAGAACACAACGATCTTTTTCAATACTTAAGAACAAGGTGTGACAACGGTACAGTGACCGTGGGCGGGGCAGATTTATGGTGAAACTTGCAAGAACGTGGCTTCATATTTATTTTCTTCTTTGTCTATTCTCTGACCACACGCCATCTTCCTCCTACTCTCTCCCCCTCTCTTTCTTCTTCCTCGACCTCCCTCCCTCCAGTTTTCCTATTCTTATTCTTATTCCCCCATCTACCATCTCTCCCTCTCCCCCTCCCCCTTCATTCCCTCCTCTCCCTCCCCTATGACCTTCCACCCTCACTCCTTCCTTTCCTCCCACACGCCCTCCCTCCCTCCCCCCCTTCCCACCCACCCTCTTTTCCTCCCTTCTCTCACTCTCTCTCCTTCCTTCCCTCCCACACGTCTCTCTCCCTCTCACCTCCCACCCACCCTCTCTCTTCCCTCCTCCTCCCGCCCTCCCTCTTTCCCACCTTCCCCACCACCTTCTCTCCTTCCTTCCCTCCCACACGTCTCTCTCCCTCCCACCCACCCTCTCTCTTTCCTCCTCCTCCCGCCCTCCCTCTTTCCCTCTTTCCCACCTTCCCCCCCACCCTCTCTCCTTCCTTCCCTCCCACACGCCCTCTCTCCACCCTCCCACCTCCCACCTCCCACCCACACTCTCTCCTCCCTTCACCCCCTCCTTCCCACCACCCACCCGCCTTCGGAGACCTCCCCCACCTCCCCCCTCCCCACCCACTCGCCCGCAATGGTCACAATCTCTTCCCAAAAGCAACGGTGACGCTGGACTTGGCTGGAAGGCTGTTTTTAGCTTGAGGGAGTCCGGGCGGGTATCGACATCCAGCTCGGTCTCTTGTGGAGGGAGGGGGTGCGGGGGGGGGGGAGAAGTGGATATGTTCTGTGGAGTGGGGGAGGGGGGGGGAGAAATGGATATAAAGTTCTGTGGAGTGTGGGAGGGGGGGGGAGAGGGGGAGTGGATATGAAGTTCTGTGGAGTCGGGGAGGGGGGGGGAGAAGTGGATATGAAATTGTGTGGAGTGTGGAGGGGAGGGAGTGGATATGAAGTTTACATATTGTGATGATTTGGATAGAGGGAGAAAGAGGAGGAGAGGGAGGGAGAAAAGAGGCATGGAGATGGGGAAAGAAGGAATGGAAAGGGAGGGAGAAGGAGAAGGAAATAGAGAAGGGAAAAAAGGAAGGAGGGAGAAAGAATTAAGGAAAAGGGTAAACAGAGGAAGTGAGGGAATGAAAAAAAAAAAAAAAAGAAAGGAGAGAGACAGACAAGACTCAAAGAGACGAAGACTATCTAGAACGCAAGCAAATGGCGTGTTCTCAAGGAGGCAAGCAAACAAGCAGTCTTTCTCTCACGAAGTGCAAAGAGAGAGTGTGTGGCCGACCTGCTCCTCCTCGCCAGAAACGTGACGTAGCAGGCATAGAGATGCTTTGCACGGAGTTAAAATCCCTTTTGTTTCTGAAAATATATTACCTATATGCGTCTATTTTCTTTACTTTATATTATTTATTTGTCTATTTATTTAATTATTTATTTATTATTAGTGTTATCATTATTTTTATTGTTATAAAAAATAATCAACAAATCAACTAACTGTTAACTCCCCGCATTGCAGAGACCTGGACTTCATCAACATTCTCAACTACGACTACCACAGCGCCTACGAGCCTACCATTAACCACCACGCCGCCCTCCTCCCCGCCCCTGGCACCTCCGAGTACGAGTGGAACGCCCAGCTGAATGTGGTAAGTGGATGAGGTTGTTTATGTGGTTGTGAATGGTTGTGAGTGGTTGTTTGTGTGGTTGTGAGTGGTTGTTTGTGTGGTTGTGATGGTAGTGGGTGGTATTTTTGCGAGTTATTGTTGTAAATAATGTGCTATTTTCTTAGTGTGGTTTCCCCTTTAATTTCTTACTAAAGAAAACGTACCTCTGACGAAATAACATAACGAACCCATTTTTTTTTATCCCTCCATTATTCTTAACATTTCTTTCTCCATCAGGACTGGACGGTGAATTACTACATCTCCCTCGGCGCAGAGAGACAGAAGCTGGTCATCGGCATCCCGACATACGGCCGATCATACACGCTTCTCGATGGGAACTTCACCGATTTCGGGGCATCAGCTGACGGTCCGGGCGAGCAAGGGAAATACACCAAAGAAAACGGGTTCATGGCTTTCTATGAGGTGTGTTTTGAGGGGTGACTTTAGTGTTGCTGTTGTTATGGTCAATATTATTAGTGTTATGATTACTGTTGTTGGTGTTGTTGTTATCATTAACAGCAGCAGTAAGAGAAGTAGTAGGCCTACTAATGTATCTTGTTATGATGGTTATTATTATCATTGCTGTTGATATTATTAGTCATAATAACACAGCTAGTGGTGTTAATAAGCTGTAATCCAGAATTTCACCCTCCCAAAAGACGAAATCGGGTTTAATTAACGGCAAATAAGTCATTCATTCTACTTCCTGGCCTACATCACTTCTTCTCGTGATACATCTCGAAGCGATATTAACGCTACTTATTTACCAAATACTAATACGGCCGATTAATCAACAGGTTTGCGAAAATATTGCCTCAAATGGATGGGAAGTGAGGAAACCTTACCCTCGTCGCATCGGTCCCTATGCCTTCAGTGGTGACCAGTGGGTTGGCTACGATGATGAGAAGATTGTTGCCAGAAAGGTGAGATTTTAGTTGTATTTTTTCGTTGTATTCGTTACAGTATGGCTTTTGTGAGAGATGACTTTCTCGTAGCAAGACTTGGCTCCTTAATAGGAAGAAGTTGAAAGTCCATTAAGTCCCTAAAAATCTTGCCAATAAAAATACTATATACGAAATAAATTAAACACAAATATAGGCTCATAAAATTATCAATATTTCCCCATTTTGTTTTCGCAGGCGTTTCCCCATTTTCTATGAATTGCCCCATTTTCTATGAATTTCCCCATTTTCTATGAATTTCCCCGTTTTCTCTTTCTCAGGCGGAGTACGTGCGCGAACAGGACCTCGGTGGCATCATGTTCTGGAGTCTCGACAACGACGACTTCCGAGGCATTTGCAACGGCGAGCAGTACCCGCTCGTCGAGGCAGGCAAGAAGGCGCTCTTCGGGGCCGACGACACCAAGAGCAACGAAGCCAGAAGACTCGAAGCGACGCCAAGGTACGTTCGTGGTCCCAGGCGGTCGCTGCTGTAGGAAATGCGTGGACGGGAATGAAGTCCTAGCGAAGCGGTAGTTGGGGGAAATGAGCTTAGAAGAGGACGAAAGGATAGAGAAAGGGAAAAAGGATGGATTGAGTGGAAAAAAGGACTGTTCTCAGAATGCAGTTCTTTGCTATCTGGGGACCCACCCTTGTGTTTGCGTCGGTGTGTGCGTGGGTAGAGTGTAGTTAGTAGAGATACCAGGATAGCGTAGTATATAATCACAATAGTCACTTAAATTGGACACAGCACTGGATCCACTGGCGTTTAGTGTTAGACCAGCAGCCTCTTCGTTATTCCCTGGTTGTGGAAATGCTTATTCTACACAGTACTGCAAAGGGGAGTTGTATTAGAACCAGTAGTGCAGTTACACAACCAAGGCAAAAACAATTACCCTCAGAAACATACAACAGACGCGTAGAAGAATTACTTCATACCCAACCTTTCAGAGAGGTTTAGGATGGTATTTAGAAGCTTTCCCACATGATAGTTTTTTTTTCACGTTACTCGTAGCATCGTGAGAGGGCATGGGTATCCTGGAATCGAGCGAATGGACTTTGTATCCTAACGGGAAGAACTAGGACTTAAGTTATATCTAACAGTTATATCTTCGCCCATGAGAGGTTCATTTCTGTGGTTCATGCAAGTCAGGATTTCAAAGTCCGTTCGTGCGATTCGTACACGTCATTCCTCCTTCTCGCTTGGTTCCAAAAAAGGGGAAACAAAATATCTAGACAAAGGAACACTAACTCCTCCAGCACAAGAGGCGGTGCATCGGCCTCAGACTCCCAGCGCTCGAGAGACAGGTTCCGAACCACGACCCAGGAACCAGAGCCGCAAGAGCCGCCCGTGAGGACGCGCCAACGGACCCCCGCCACGAGAACCCAAGACAGCACCCCCGCCACGCGCACCAGAACCCGGGGGCGCTTCCGAACCCAGGACGCCACCACCACCACCCGCGAGCCCTTCAGAACCGCCGAGGGAGGTTCTCGCGACGACGCCGGCCAAAGGGTTCGCGGTGGAACCCGGTTCAGGGACGCTAGACCGCAGACTGACACTGATAGATCCACTAGAATTCGCGTCAGGTACACGGAAACCGCAGTCAGCAGCTTGTGATTTTTTTTTTTTTATAGGGGAAGCTTTCGACTGGCTTGGCTGGGCTTGGGTTGACCTGGCTTGGCTTGGCAGATGGTGATGGATTTTTATTATTATTATTATTATTATTATTATTTTGCATTTCCGCTTGCGAATGTGAAGGTTTTTTGCGAGTTCCGTTTCGAGACACGAAGCGGAAGGCCTCAAATGCTGTTTTTTTTTTGTTTGTTTTTTTACTTACATAAACGACTTTTATAAATTTATTGGATGTTGAGATCATTGATTTCTTTTGCAGGTTCGTCAGTCGACGGGAGTATACCATAATAACTATATAATAAGCGAAATAAATTATATTAAAACCATTATATTCTTGCCATTTTTTCTAAGGTAAAGCTCTCCCAAAAGCATACCCAGAATTGGTATAACAAAATAAGCATAAATACCATTTTCGATTTAAAATTGCATGAACAAAATTTTTCTTCTTAAGCATGTATTTCCCCCCTTCCCTCTTTATCGTATTTTACTATGCAGAATTTTCCTGAATCGCATGACCCTCCCCCCCCACCCCCACCCCCTCTCTTTCTCTCGTGACTAATGGCTGTGCATGAACGTTGATTAAAGCATGACTTTGAAATTTATCTTTTTATAGAATTTCAGTTAGAATCTTCAACCTGTCGTCTCTGGAACTCGGTGACCAATTTGGTACAATTTCATGTCTAAAATCTTTGTAGCTCTTGATGGGATACCGTCACTTTCAATTTTTTTTTTTTTTTTCTCACCGTCACTTTCAAATTCTATTTTTTCCTCGCCGTCACTTTCAAAGCCTGACGCCTCTGAAACTTGGTGACAGATTTGGTACAATTTCTAAATCTAAATCTAAAATCTTGATGTTATACCCGTCACTTTCAAATCCTCTCTATTTTCCTCTCCCTTATGTAAACAATCTCGTTTCCTCCAATAGACCTAGCATTTATTCTCTGTCCATCTTATTATTATTATTTTTTTTACTATCTCTAATGCACGTACGAACATTATCCTTCTCATCGGCTTGTGTTTATTTCCTCATACACTACGTTCGTATCCCCCTCGACCCCCACGTCTTCCCGCCATCCTCCATTTTGAAAATTCGTAATGACGTCACTTCCTCTCCCTCAGCAGCGACAGGCCCCGCACTCCCAGCCTCTCCTCGCGCCTCAACCGCCCACGGACAAGGACCACGCCCGCCCCTACCACCACCACCACCACGCCCAGGTAAGGGACATGAAGGAGTTGGGGACTTGAATTGAGCTGTTGATGGGGGAGAGAGGGAAGGAAGGAGGGAGGGAGGGAGGGAGGGAGGGAAGGAAGGAGGGAGGGAGGGAAGGAGGGAGGGAGGGAAGGAGGGAGGGAAGGAAGGAGGGAGGGAGGGAAGGAAGGAGGGAGGGAAGGAAGGAGGGAGGGAGGGAAGGAGGGAAGGAGGGAAGGAGGGAGGGAGGTGAGTCTGTGTGTACGGAAGGGTATGAATGGATGAATGTATACAGTATATGTGTTTGTATGTGTGTGTATGTATGCGTGTATATTTGTATACATGTGTATATGTATGCTCTATATATGCATTTACATATGTTTGCATGTTTGTATGTATATGTTTTTTGTAAGTATGTATATATTCATATGAGAATGTGTATATGTACGTGTATGTATGTATGTATGTGTACATGTTCGCATGCCTGTACAGTATGTATTCTTAGGTAAACATAAACAATCAGACGAAATAAAGATACGAAATTCACATTTAAATCAATAGCACAGATGAACCACACAAATTAATTACACCCATTAATCACACTTGGATTAATCACACGGATTAATAACACCTGGATTAATCACACAAATTAATCACACCTGGATTAATCACACTTGGATTAATCACACCTGGAATAATCACACAAATTAATCACACCTGGATTAATCACACAAATTAATCACACCTGGATTAATCACACTTGGATTAATCACACCTGGAATAATCACACAAATTAATCACACTTGGATTAATCACACAAATTAATCACACCTGGATTAATCACACCTGGAATAATCACACTTGGATTAATCACACAAATTAATCACACAAATTAATCACACTTGGATTAATCACACTTGGATTAATCACACTAATTAATCACACCTGGATTAATCACACCTGGATTAATCACACTTGGATTAATCACACTAATTAATCACACAAATTAATCACACTTGGATTAATCACACACCATTTTCCTCCCAGGCCCACCAGAGCGACCACGCCCGCCCGCGTGCCAGGACGTCGCCGCCGCCCAGGAGGCCGCCCACAGAACAGGCGTCAACAGCAAGCCACCACCATCGACCCCCTCAACACGCCCGCCCCGCCCACGACACCAAGTCCATCCACTGGTAAGGATTATGACTGCTTTTTTAATTATATTTTATTATTATTATTATTTTTTTTTTTTTGTGTTGTTATCATTGATTATTATTATCGTATTTTTTTATTGTTTTTGTTGTTGCTGCTGTTCTTGTTGCTTATTATTGACTATTATTATTATTATATTTTTGTTATTGTTGCTGGTTTTGTTGCTGCTGTTCTTCTTATCACCGTTATCACTATCATTATTTTGGTTATTGTTATTGTTATCATTATTTCAAATAGATTCGATTCCAAACAGACAAAATAACGTTGTTTAGATACATATTCATCTAATTAAATTTCTTTAATCTTACATC